>NC_045618.1:85696961-85997586 GCF_009829155.1 Mustela erminea
ATGTTAGTAACTGAGCAGTCCCTCTGGGGGTCTGCCTCTGTCGTGATGGTCACCAGGGGTGGTGCCCCTTGAAGCAGCCTTCCACAGGCCCCACGGACATTTGCTCCCGCTACTATCACCACCTTAGAGAATCAGCTGAATGTGGTCTAAACTTAATCATGAATGACCTTGGGCAGGTTTCCCAGCAGACCCAGAGGAGGTGGGTTCCTGCTGGCTGCTCTGAGGAATGACCTGGGACCAGAGGTCCTGGACTCTCTCTGCCAGAGGCCAAGGTCGCCCATTTACTGAAGCCCTGGATCCAAGACTGCCTCCACGGCTGTGCAGTTTATAGGAAACTGGGAGTTTCCTGGGGACTTGTAGCAACAAAATCAGTTATCTTTCTTTCTTTCTTTTTTTTTCTTCTCTAAGTTTGTAAAATGTATGTATGTATGTAATCTCCATACCCAACATGGGGCTCAGAAGTACGGCCCCGAGATCAAGAGTCACAGGGGCTTCCACCTGGGCCAGCCAGGCGCTCCTATATCAGTTACCCTTCAAACACTCCTGGGAGGTACTTTTCCAATAAGGAAATTTTATAAAATAGAAATAGTAGCAAGTGGAATTTCAGAGTAAAATGGTTTCGTGTGGCAGCCAGAGCAACTCGAGGTTACTGACAGCAGTGGTGGGAAATGACAGTTGGTAGGGGCTTCAAACATCTTCCACGGAGGAGGAAGCACACCCGGGCCAGAAAGAGAGAGAAAGGGCCTTGGGGGCCCGAGGGGCAGGGTTTCAGCCCCAGCACTGCCACTTTTCCTGGCTGTGTTACCTCAGACAAGTTGCTAAACCTCTCTGAACCTCCGTAAAATGGGGATCATAACGCCACCTCTGTCCTGTAGCCATCACAGATGGAGAATGGCTGGCATCTAGCCGCTGTCTGAGAAAGGAGGCCTACTGTTAGTACTCGCCAGGAGCTGGATTACCTGGGTCCTTGGCTGTCTGGATCTGAGATGTGAATCAATGCTTTTAAGGGACAGAAATTGTGGCTAAGGCTTGTCAGTTACAGGTGAAATCAGAGAATACGGAAATTGCTTTTTTGATTCGTGCCTCACTTCCTCTTGTGCTCCCTTTGCCGAGTTTCCTCTGCAGATTCCCTGTTAGCCGACTCACACCCTCACCCCGCCTCTTGCTCATGAGTTTACGTCCTGAATTTTTAATCATTAGCATTTATCAAAATGTGCCTGTCATAAGTCCTCATATTCCTCTGGCCCTCACTCCAAGCCGTACACTTATTCCCAGGTTTAACCTCAAAAGGGTGAAAGCTTTTTACTCTGTTTATCTTTTAAGTTCTGTGATGTTTACATATGGATGTTTTAGGCTTCCTCCTCAAACCAGAGGTTTACTCTGTGTTTCCTGGAGAACAACTGAGTTAAGTGTGAATACACAGAAAAGTTTCTGGAGCCCTGTCCTACCCCCACCCCCACTCACCCCTGCAGGCTATATGCTGTGGGGCCAAGTGGCAAGGTCCTGCCCCGGCAAGTTGCCTCCCAGTGATGGCGGTGGGAAGGTTTGGAAGGAGAACTTTAAAACCCAACTCAAAATTGAATCAACACTAAAACATTTCACCTGAAAGAAGCTCATTCATGAGTCCTTAAAACTTGCATGTGCTTGTTTATTTTGAGCTTCCCTAGAGATGAATGTTAAAATACTGCAAAGTTTTAAAACGTCTGACCAAAATGTTTAATGTGGTGGCTTTGGGTACACCTAGCCTCAATCAGAAATGAACATAGACCACACAACTGGAAACTCCTGGAAGGAGTGACATGCCTCACTTCCTTTTACTTAGCACCACCTGAAACTTGACCCTGAACATTCAGACCCGCTGAATCCAGGTCCCACACTGTCGTTCAGCTTTCTGAGGTTCCCTCAGATCTTACGTCTTGCAGCTTCTGCATTATTACGTAGTTCCTAGGAGACACTCTTCCTTTAATAAGACATCAGAAATTCAAACCATCCTTAGTAATATTTATCCAGTTGTGGTAGGATACCAGTAACGAATGTAAAGGAACCAGATTCAGAATGGATGAGCTGCACGCAGTCATTTTAGTCAGCGGGAATCCCATGCACGCTTTGGAGCTGCTTTATACTAACAGGTTGGGAATGTGGATTTGGAATCCAAACGAGCCTGGCGTTGCCATCCGCTGACTGTGACCTGGGCTGAGTTTCTATAACTGACTCTGCTTCAGTTTCCTTAGAAAAAATCTGAAAATAATGACCGTACCTACCTCACAGGGTGGTTTGAGGATTTACTGGAATTTGTATTTGCAAACCACTTAGAATAGGTCTGGGAGGTAGGAAGCTCCATGTACATGTTTACTAAATAAAAAGTAAATCTATGATTTTATCCCATGATCTATATTATCAGGTCAGTTAGATAACATCTTGAAAATATATTGTGCATACTGAAAATCTGGCAATTTAAAAGACCTTAAAAACTTACCTTTAAATAGTTGAATGTTTTCTGGGTGCCTGGGTGGCTCACTCTGTTAAGTGTCTGATTCTTGATTTCTGCTCAGGTCATGATCTCAGGGATATGAGCTTGAGCCCTAAATGAGGCCCCGTGCTTGGTGTGGAGCCTGCTTAAGGTTCTCTACCCCGCCGCTCCTCCGTCCCTCTGCCCCTACCCCTGTCCCATAAACAAACAAATAGCTGAATGCTTTCCATATAGAGTATACTCAGTACATTTTTAAGCTTTAATTCTAATTTACATTTATTATGTAAATGTATAAAATAGCATTTTAGGGGCACCTGCATGGTTCAGTGGGTTGAAGCCTCTGCCTTCAGCTCAGGTCATGATCCTGGGGTTCTGGGATCAAGCCCCACATTGGGCTCTCTGTTCGGCGGGGAGACTGCTTCCCCCTCTCTCTCTGCCTGCCTCTCTGCCTACTTGTGATCTCTGTCAAATAAATAAATAAAATATTTAAAAAAAATCTTAAAAAAAATAAAAATAAAATAGCATTTTACTCAAAATATTATTCAAAATGCTCTTCAAAGTGTGGTCTCTGGAATAGCAGTCCAGTCCTTGTCTAGGAACTTACTAGAAATGCAAGTGTCAGGCCAGCTGTGGACCAGCTAAATCAGAAACTGCATTTCCACATCATCTCCAGGCCGTTGGAGTACACACTGGGCTGGAGAAGCTCTGGCCTCAGGCATGCACATCATCTGCCATCAATTCGAAGGCTGCTGGAAATTTCTAGGCTCAGCTCTGGAATCCAAGATCACATGCAGATGCAAAAATGAATAGTGTATCCCATCTCCTAAGTTCTGAGTACAGCTTTGCTTCCTGCCACTTGTCAAGAGGATGCCATGGGTCACTTGGGCAATGGACTAAGCATAGATAGTGCTGGTCTGGGGAAGCAAATAGCCAGCAAGGGCGTAATCTCTTACAAAGAGGAGCTCTGGGTGGCTCAGACGGTTGAGCATCTGCCTTCGGCTTGGGTCATTGATCCCAGGGTCCTGGGATAGATAGAGTCTGCATGGGACTCCCTGCTCACCAGAGAGTCTGTTTCTCCCTCTCCCTTTGCCCCTCCCCCTGCTCGTGCTCTCTCTCTCTCTAAAAGAGGAGAAGGGTAGGTAGCTCTAGGGACCTGGGAGGGTACTGCTTTGTGCAGAGTGACAAAGTTGAGATTCATCTCATCTCAGTGCACTCAGCGTTGGGGGCCCCTGACCTGAGCTCCCATCACATTCTGTGCTTCATCTTACCCTCTGGTCTTACGTGTGCTTGTTTGGTTCCCTTCCTGACTTTAGCAAGGAGGTCTTTGAGGCAGAGGCTGTGGCTGGTTCCTCCTGGGGGTCTGGTCCCTTGCACGGGCCCTGGGGAATCGTAGTGCTTCATAATGCGAATGAATGAATGAGTCTGTGAGTTCCACTTCTGCAGGAGGGAAACACACGGGGGATCTGGTTTAACTTTCTGTAATGCTCCTTTAAAATGGGGAACCGGCCTGGGACATTCTTGTCCAAGTACCAGGGTTGGGGAATGCTTCTTGGGCACATTTCTGACTGGAGTTCCACTCTGACTTTTCTTGCCAAATGAAACTTCAACAGCACCCAAGGCAAGCTGATGAAAATAGGGAGGAAGGGGGGCGAAGGAAGAACCCATCTCACTGACTCAGTTCTCACCGTCAGCTCTTCATCACTTCCAGTAGCTATTGAAGTTTCAATGCAAATACCCCCCCACTCCCCCCACCCCCACCCCGCACCCAGCCTCCCCCCACACTTCCAGGCCCCACATGAAGGCTTTCCAATTGCTCACACTGGAATTTATTCCGTCTTTAAAGAAAAACCCTTCCTTCTGGGAGGGACTGGGTACATGTGACCTATAAAGGAAATTTGTCCTGAGGATGAGGCAGGCACAAGGAATCAAGGAACTAAATTCAAGGAAGTTGCTGATGTGACTCTTTATTTCCCTCCTTCTGTCACTTCCCTCTTTCCCAAGGCAGCCTGACTTCTACCTGTCCTGACAGGACCTTTGGCTTCTTGGGGAAAATCAGAGAGCTGTAAAGGCTCTCAGCCGCTGCATTCTTTTCTTTGAAAACTTTTGTTCTTGTTTGCTTAGAGATTTGCCGAAAGGGGTGCCTGGGTGGCTCAGTGGGCTAAAGCCTCTGCCTTCAGCTCAGGTCATGATCCCAGGGTCCTGGGATCGAGGCCCGTATCCGGCTCTCTGCTCAGCAGGGAGCCTGCTTCCCCCTCTCTCTCTGCCTGCCTCTCTGCCTACTTGTGATCTCTGTCTGTCAAATAAATAAATAAAATCTTTAAAAAAAAAAGAAAAAAGAAGAGAAAGAAATTTGCTTAAGACTCTGCAGATTATAATGTTTGTGTTCTGCAGTTTTTCTTTTAGGGAACTCCAGGCTCCAGCCACCCAACCAATGGCATGAAGGAAAGAAAGGTTTCAAATGAAGAGAAAGAAAGGAGGTAGAAAAACAGGAAGAAGGACCTGAGAGTAAGAAATTGGGCCAGTGACCTTGAGATTTATGCAGACAATGGAATCCACCCTCAGGGTTGGGGTCCTGATGATCAGAAAAGCTGAGGCTGGGTCCAAATGAGTCAGAGGAGGCCCCTCCCTGCCATAACCAAGGAAGGCGTCACCTCTACACCAAAGTCAGTCACCAAGGAGACAGAGGAACAGTGGGCCACATCCCTTTGTCCCATTTCTCCAAACTTCTCACAGAGCTGGAGTAAGGGTCAGGAGCAACTTGGCAAAAATCCAGTACCATTACAAGGGGAAATAGAGGCACACATGACAGAGAAGTGCTCAGGGCATCATTCCAAATTTGGAAGCCAAGTTTCCAACCTGTGTTCTTTTGGATATGAGGTGAATATTCCCCCCCTTCACCCCTCTTACCTACCTCTTATACTCAGCAGCTGACGGAGCTAAACCTAGTCGACATTCCTGTGTGAGATCACATAGCACCTGTGTTCATGTGCGCAGGGACGCACAAGGAATTTGTGATGTGCCTAGAGCACTCTGAGAGAAGACAAGGCTGGTAGAGAGGCCACCACAGTACTTAGCTCCAGATAACGGAGGCTGCAGGAGGGCTCCAGGGCTGGCTTTGACCCGTCAGTCCATTTGACAGTAATACGCTTTATAAATTGAAAGACCCCCTAAGTACTGGCTCCTTTTTGGTCTGAGAGGAAGCTGATCATCACATTCACTTTACTTCCACAGCATTTACGGATCCGGAAAGGGACAAGGTAACGGCCATGTTTAGTTAGTAGTAAGCCAGAGTATAGGGATTGCATTTCTATGCCATTCTGCATTTTATAGAACGCCATGAACTTTCCTTTACCCCTCTTTCTACCTTGGCAAGCAATGTATTTTAGGGATGAAAACATCCATATGGAACACTTAAATTCCACAAGATCTGGACTTCTTGTAGAAGTAGCAGACTGATTGAGCTGGGGAAACTTTTCAAGCCTTTCATATCATTCCTACTACTTTGTAACAATAGGTTGATTTAGAAGTGGAATGCAACTAAAAGATGTTAACCAACTCTGGAAACAAGAGTTGGAAGCTCACCACCTGCCCCTTCTACAAGGTGACCCAGACGGGACATTCTCTCTGGACTTGTTTCTTCCCCTGTGAAATACAGGATGTTGTGCAATCGTTTGCCTTTCTCTTGAGCACCATGTGCCTGGCACTATATGCTACAGACGTGCGTTGTCTTGTGCAACCTTAACAGCCCAGTTTATAAATGAAGAAATGAAGGCTCAGAGCGGGGCAGCTGCTAATAAATGTTAGCGCATGCAGTCCCATTCCTGAGCCCAATGCCTCAGGAACTCCCAGCATTATAGTTAAGAACTTTTCCTGTAACAAAAAATAGGATTTCAGCAGATTTCTGTTGACCAACATGATTCCTAAAGTGGAAGGGTCCTGGCATAGCTTAAAGCAAGATCAAAGCAAATGGCAATGGAGGCTTCCAGCTGTGGGCCAAGCAGCGAGTGCCACCCCCACCCCAGCCTAAGAATGGTGTTTCCTACCATCTTGCAACAGCCTCCCTTCCCACGCACTGGGCCCAGGGGGCTGCCTGCAATGCCTGGCAGGGAGTCTGGTGTACACAGTTGTGAGAAGCTGCTCTCTGAGAGGGCTTTGTGGCTGCTTGTGGTAAGTGCTCCCACACAGCTCTTCACCTCCCCCACTCTGCGGATCGGATGACTCTCCGCTTGGAGAATGATCAGGAGAGTTCTGTTTGTAAAAATCTGTTTAATAAATACACATCTTAGAAGTACCAAAATAATTACCAACAAAATACACAATGTACACCATTTACAGGAGGGCAACACAAACCTTGACAAGTAGTGGCTTTTAACCCCACACCCCCAAAAGGCTTAACGACACACCTGGTCTTTACACCTAGTCAGTCGTGACACAACCCACACGGGGCTGAGCCACCAAAATCTATGGTGATTCAGTCAAAAAGCACAGTAAGATGTCGTCCTTTTGTCACATGTTGCATAACCTCCTCCAGAACCCCACAAAGGTGAGGATTGAATGAGGTTTTCTTTGAATTCCAGTGATCTTTCTTGTTCCCTTCCAAAGTTCACCAAAATAACAAAATGAGGGCTGATCCACCGTAGTGAATGTTTCAGGCCAGGGAGCGTGAAGTGTGGTTTTAAGTACCCTCTTTTAATTTTTTTTTCTTTTTTTTTTTTTTTTTTAGAAAAATAAAACTCTCTTTTTGTACAAATATACAAGTCCATGTCCTTTTACTCTTCTAAGCTCATAACGTCAGGCGCTGGCCTCCAAGCACACAGTCATCATAGGGCAGCTGAGAACAAGAGAAAGAAAAAGGCACGTTAAACCTCCAGAACTTTGCCAAAGGTGCTGGGATAATGGTGAGGGCTGTTCCTCAAAATAAATCAACTATCCTTGGATGCCATTCTCCAAAACCTGAATATAATTAACTTCAGGGGCTGAGGGAGCGTCTCTTTAATGCTCCTCTCCTTTAAAAAGGGCCCAAAATGAAGACATACTTTGGGGGGTACTACTGCTCACTCACACTAAAGTGTGAGAACTTCATTAAGTTGAGCCTTTTGGATACAGGGTCCTGCTTTGTGCAGAGCGACAAAGCTGTGACTCACCTCGTCCTCCGTGAACTCGGACTCCGTGTCGTAGCTCTCCTCATCCTCGCTCTCTGGCAGCATCTGAAGGTTTTCTAGGGTCAGCTGGCCCAGCTGCTGCTGTATCCGCGTGCTTGGGCGGCCCCAGGTGAGCTGGTATGGGGAATAGCCCTGGTAGGTAACTCTGTTAACATCAGCCCCACACTTCAACAAGAGTGACACGAGATCAGAATTCTGCAGGTCCACGGCGAGATGGAGGGCGGTTCGGCCATTGCAGGGCTCCTGAAACCCAAAGGAATTGGGAGAGGTTTATGGCTGAGTTTGGAATTTCTGCTTGCAACAAAAGCACATGAGGTCTTACTGTGGAGGGCCTTGCAGCCCTGAGGCACTCCATCTGGAGACATGAAGTACTCACCTGAGCATTGACGTCAGCACCCAGAGACACCAGAAGTTCCACAATGCCCAAGTAACCATGGATAGAGGCTAAATGTAGACACGTGTGCCCTAGAAGAATGATGAAAAAAGTATAATCACTTGTTTCAACCCTCAGATTTCAAGCACAGCTTTTCACCTTTTCTGGTAGGGGGCAAATACTTCTGATTTTGGAGAACCCAGAATCTGGGCTCTGAATGGACTTTATTAAGGCATCAAACAGGTCTTTTACAAGTATTTTCTCATCCTTTCTGGTGTTGAGAGTTTCTACTCTCGCCTGGATTCCTAAAGTTGGCCCACCTCCCCCTTCTCCAAGTCATCTGCCTTCTGATGGGCAGGGTAGGGCAGGCAGACGTACCATTGTAGTTAGTGGCCTGGAGGATGGAGGAGAGGTGCTGGGTCCTGCAGGTCTGAGTTAGGACTCCCACACTGGCCAGGCAGCCTTGCTCACAGGCAAGGTGTAGGGGGGTATTTCCTCGAAAGTCTCGGAGCTCAGGATCACAGCCAGCTCCCAGAAGTGCCTCAGCAATTTCTGGTTGGTTGGTGATCACAGCCAAGTGGAGTGGAGTCTACAAACGGGAGAGGGAACAGAAAGAGTTGTAAGCCATGGCCCAAACTCAGAGTCTTGTCCTCCCTTGAACCCCAGAGATCTCCTGGTCTTTGACTGTTGCTCCTCCCAAACAGGTCTGAGGGGCAATACAAATCCCAGAGGCTCCAGGTGGGCTTTCATAAAGGCCTCACCAAATCAATGGAATTTTCTTTCCTCTCTAGGACCTTGCATAAAAGGTCTGGGAAGATAATGACCAGTGATTGTTAACTGACAAAAGGTTGGGAGCAGCTGTGCTAGATCCAGCTTTATTACTGGGTCAGAGGCACGGGGCTGGGCAGGCCGGCGCACCTGCTGCAGGTTGTTCTGGAAGTTGAGAAAGGCCAGGTCGCCCTTCACTTGGCGGATCACTTCCATGGTCAGTGCCTTCTCTTCATGGATGATGGCCAAGTGCAGGAACCTAAGGGGAACAGAGGGAAAAACCCCCAGGGCTGGTGAGTGCATTGCGTGGGGCCCAGGGAGGCGCAGGCTGCGGGGGATTGCGCAAGGCCGGGGTTTCTGGAGGCCGAGGCCGCGGTGTTTTCCGCGAGGTTATTATGAGCTGAGTGTTCCTGGCAGGCGCCCAGGGACTTTCCGGGCGCGCCCCCCCCCCCCCCTTCTCGGCGGGCGCCGGTCAGACCGCCCCGCCCTCCCGCCGGGCCGGAACGCCCTGTACTTCCCCTCCCGGCCGCGAGGCGCCCGCCAGCGGGGCAGAAACTCCAGCCTACCCTCCCCCCGCCCCCCGCCTCTCCCTTATGCAAGAGGGGACTTCGCGTCCCCGCCGCCGCCCCGCCCCCGCCGAGCGCCGAGAAGACCCGGGCCCGGGGTTGGGGCGGGGGAGGGGAAGGCATGCGCGTCTGCAAGGCAGAGCTGCTGCACCGCAGCCCCGCGATCCGACCCTCATTTCCCATCCCCCGGCCCCTACGCGCATCCCTCCGCTTTGCACGGTCTCCGGGAGATGGGGGGCAGCGGAGCATAAACCCCGGTCTGCGGCCGCCTCGCGCGCCTCGCGCTGCAGGCCCGGCGTCCCCACCCGGCCCCGCGGCACTTACGAGTCTCCGTCCTCGGTGAGCTGCTGCTTCCAGGGCTCGGCGCCGCGCGGCGCCTCCTGCGGCTCGAGGCGGATCTCCTTCAGTTCCTTCACCAACTGCTCGTACTCCTCGTCCTTCATGGAGTCCAGGCCGCTGTCGTGGCGGTCGTCCAGCAGGCGCTCCTTCTTGAGCGCGTCCCGGGGACCCTCCATGGCCCAGTCCTGGTTGTGCTCGGCGGCCTGAAACATGGCGCGGGGGAAGCTGTGGCGCTGCTGCCCAGGTGCGCTCGGCCGCGGGCTGCGCGCTCGCTGCCTCTTCGTGTCACGGAGGGGAGGACCGCTGGCTGCGACTCTTGTGGGCTCGCCAGCGCCGCCGCGGCGCCCTATAAACGCTGGCAGGGGATTTCTCCGGGGCGGGGTCAGGCGCGGGGAATTTCCAAGCCAGTCAGACCAGAAAAGAGAAATGGCCTCGTCCTCTGCTCGGGAGGGAGACGGGGGTGGGGGCGGGGGGAGAAGCCTAAACCCTGAGTCGGGTTCATCAGAGAAACTCCCCGCGATGAGCCACTGGGGTCATGTACAGGGAACTTTTTTGATGAACGCTGAGTGGCTGGAAAGTCCTCCCGACTAAGGTCCCCTACCCCGGTACTTCCCTGCTGCTTGCACTCAGTAATCCCGTCCCTCGGCAAGAAGCCTTCTTTCCCTGGGGTTTCCCACGATCGATTCGATTTGGGGTCGTGGACTGCTGAGATCCCAGTGAACGCAGACCTGTTGTGCAGTTCCTCCGTGGGGTTTGCCGACCCGCCGGTCCTTTCCGATTCTTGATCTTTTCGAAAACTCGAGTGGAAATGATGGCTGGACGTCGGGATTTGCTTCCCCACACTTCTCGCTGCGGGAAAGGACGCACTGGCGGGTTAGAAGGTCGCAGGCTGCCTCGGCCTTCCTGCCAATACCAGGCTCTCTGCAGCGCAGGGACACTTAGCCCTCCCCAGCAACAAACCCCCCCCCCCCCCCCCCCCCCCCCCCCGTAGAAGTTGTGAATGTGAATGCTTTGGCATGAAGAGACCAGTGGTTGGAGAACCCTCAATCATTTCCTCGGGATTGACAGTCCTGGTGACTGGAGGAGGGGCAAACACTCTGCCCTGTATTCAGGCAAAATGCTGAACATGACCATAATTTTTTTCAAGTAAAGCAAAGTGTTGATCTTTGTAGTAGAAGTTGTAGCTAGCTACACTGGATGAACAAAAGAATTATCGAGGTCATGGTCCCTGATTTGCACTGTGCTGCTGCAAAGAATGGATCCTCAGCTTACTTCTGGGTGCCCAGCTGGGTGACTTTCCAGAAGCATTAGGAAGAGGCTGAAGAATAGGGTGAGCAGTGCCTTACCCAAGATTGGGCCTTAAGGATGGCTAAGAAAGTAGTTGCTGAGCCTTGCTACAAGAGATTACCAGATTACCCCCTTTGCTAGCTCCTTGCTCTCCTGCCCTGGGGAGGGCAGCAGTATGACATATCCAGGCTCCCCATCCTCTGGTTTCACCTGCAGAAATAGAACTTATGTTCCCACTCCACCCCCTTCTCCTAGCCTGCAAGCCTCTAATTGAATTTGTCTACTTCTAGAACTGGTCCAGGCACAATAAAGCAATTGGGTCAGAGTTTTTAGGGATGAGCCCCAGGAGCCTCTATCGTTTTGCAGAAAGTCCTGGTGATTGTATTGCATTCATCTTTAACTTAACTGGCTGTGTACTAACCAGCCGTTTGCTCATCTCTTCTTTCTCCAATCCTCTATCTGAATGTAGGGAACCTGGGTCAGGGGGAGTGAGAAAAAAATAGGGGAAAAAAAGCCCTAAAATCAAGACCTAAACCCTTCAGGGTCATAACGATCACATGTTTATAATGAAAGCTTTCCAAGGACAGACTCCATTGTCTCTGCAGGCACATGATATACAAAAACCCTTATGGAAGCAGGATAGAGCAGTGGCTATACGTAGGAGATCTCCCTTCTGACTCCACCTCAAATTAACTGCATATTAATTGGGGAGATCAGTTAACTTTGCTGTGGTCTACCTGCTCTTATCATAAGATTCAATCAATGTCATTTAAAGGGTTTTTTCCTGCTTAAAAATTGTACTGCTTGTCCACAAACACATAGATAGCTGCTTAAGGGTGACTATGTCTCTTGGAAGTAGTGTAAGTTTTCGGAAGGACTCCCAACACTTTTTGCAATACATTGTTCATTCTCAGAACTCCTCTTGTAAGATAGGTATCATTCCTATTTTCCCCAAAAGGAACTGAAATGCAGAGAAATTTACCTTGGCACCCCGTGACAGTTTATCTAATTTCTATCCTAACATATTAATCATGGGGCCAAAGCAGTTGTAGTATTTACGCTTTTGAAAACTCCATGTAGAAATGAGACCAAATGGGATGCCTGGGTGGCTCAGTGGGTTAAGCCTTTGCCTTCGGCTGAGGTCATGATCCCAGGGTCCTGGATCAAGCCCCGCATTGGGCTCTCTGCCCAGCAGCGAGCCTGCTTCCCTCTCTCTTGCTGCTTGCCTCTTGCTACTTGTGATCTTGTCTGTCAAATGAATAAATAAAACCTTTTAAAAAAAATAAAAGAAATGAGACCAAATGCATAGTAATGTGAAGAAGATACTCAAAGTATTTTCTACTCCAATTGTTAGGTGAAATAGAGGTTGATTGGTGTTCCCCTATCAGGCAATATTCATCTCTGTGTTTAAAAAAAAAAAAAAAAAAAAGGTAAAAGGAAAGTTGAGCTCTCAATGCCCCACTTATATAGCTTAGAAGATGATTTTTAGCTGCAGGTTTAAAAATGATCATTAAGGGCGCCTGGGTGGCTTAGTGGGTTAAGCCGCTGCCTTCGGCTCAGGTCATGATCTCAGGGGCCTGGGATCGAGTCCCGCATCGGGCTCTCTGCTCAGCAGGGAGCCTGTTTCCCTCTCTCTCTCTGCCTGCCTCTCCGTCTACTTGTGATTTCTCTCTGTCAAATAAATAAATAAAATCTTTAAAAAATAAAAAAATAAAAATAAAAATGATCATTAAGAAAGAAAATCCTGCATAAAACAAAAGTCTCAATAGCTTCCTTGCACCTCCTTTCAGTGCTTTATCTTTCTGATGGTCTTCAAGACCCATAGTCTTTATTTCTGATTGTGTACTGTGCCACCTAGTGGTAAGAGTCCGGCCCAGGCGCTCCCTGATTTGTCATCATGCTTTTGGAAATTTTGGGAGGTGCTGAGCCTTGATGACATGTCCCTGTCGTGGGGATTCCCAAGAGGGTACCTGATGATTTTCTGCAACCTAGGAGACCGTGTCGAATGTGACCCAACATGTTTTCTCCCCATCATATAGAGCTCTATGTGGTTTAAATCAATAAACATTACATCTTGGCGACAGAACATATTTGGAAGTCAGAAAACATGAGCTGATGGGGCGAAAAAAGACAGCGAAACTGATGATTGGTTTAGAAAGAACTTTAAGGACTCTTGGACATTTAGAGTTCTCCCGACAACAGAAGGATGTTAAAACCTTAGATAACTCATTTTTAATGTCATTTGGGTTTGTTTTTTTTTTTTTTAATGCAAAAGACAAAGTTAACACTGGGGGGCCTGGGTGGCTCAGTGAGTTAAAGCCTCTGCCTTCAGCTTAGGTCATGATCCCAGGGTCCTGGGATGGAGCCCCGCATCAGGCTCTCTGCTCAGCAGGGAGCCTGCTTCCTCCTCTCTCTCTCTCTCTCTGCCTGCCTCTCTGCCTATTTGTAATCTCTGTCAAATAAATAAATAAAATCTTAAAAAAAAAAAAAAAGAATACGTTAACATCAAAGGGGTTCTCTATTTGAGTTCAGGACATAGCCATAGGGAATGACACTGGATGGCCAGTGGTGCTCAGTGGGCTTCACTCTGGACAGGAGCACCCCCGTGGGGGAAAGAGCACCATCAGAGGCCTGTGTGAACACAGGCCCTTTGTGCACTCCTCCTGGGTGGGAAATGCACGGTATGGACCAAGCCTACTGTCTGAAGTGCCCAGTGGCCTACAGCATGGAATATGAGCCAGTAGATTTGGGTTTTCTTTTCTTTTTTAAAACGATTTTATTTATTGTTTGACAGAGACTCAGAGAGGGAACACAAGCAGGAGAAGTGGGAGAGGGAGAAGCAGGCTTCCCGCTGAGCCGGGGAGCCTGCTTCTCCCTCTCCTACTTCCCCTGCTCAACCTTCGGCTCAGGTCATAATCCCAGGGTCCTGGGATTTTCAAATTGTTTTAGCCCCAGCAAACTGAACTCCTGAAAAAGGCTACCTGTTGCTTAACACCACGAGACCAGAAGAGAAAGGAGCCATGGCCCGGTCCTGAAGGACAAGCAAGTCTGACATACACTGACAGCCCTACTGTGAGAGTCTGCATTCATAGTCTGCTTTCAATCCCAGGGGTGGTCTTTGGTCTTTTTTCCTCCTGTGGTAGTTAGCAACTGCTTCTATCCACCCCTCTCAGAACTTGGAGCTCCCAAGCTCTCTCTAGATCTCTCCTGAGGAAAGATCATCAGGACCCTCTTTTATGGTGACCTGAAAATAACAGTCAAAGCTTCCGTGTGTTTCTTTTGCTACAAATTCTGCAAATTAATGGGGGATCAAAGCTTTAAAGGGTCTCAAACGCAAGTACCTATCTGTAGGGGCCAAAAGAATTTCACACCTCAGGGAGGCCGGCCATGGGACTGGATTCGAGGGAAATGGTGGCATCGCTAACTAGCTAGACCTGGGAGAGCACGTCCCACACTCAGCTCAGACTATTTCTGCCAAGCGGCATTTGAAACTCAGTACTGCTACTCTACTACTTAAAAAAAAAAAAAAAAAAAAAAATCAGAAAATGGACTTTGATGTGAAAACTTTAAAATTATGGGACCCAAACAAAGTGCATTTCTGCATCTTCTGGCTAAACAGGCTTTGAGTTTACCACCTCTTTTTCAGCTGAGGTTTTTTGTTTTTTGTTTGTTTGTTTGGTTGGGTTTTTTTTGGTGCTTTGGGGGAAGGCCTCAACCTTTGGCCCCCTCCTCCCCAGGTATTACAGGGTCTCTGTTCCTTGGTGGAACTGGAGACTAGGACTGATGTGTCTGTCCAGAAAGTCTGGCTTGCTCCTGGCAGGCAGAATTGGAAGATTGGAATCACAGGCTCTAAGCCCTGAAAAGAGAGTTCTCTCTCCCGCAAAGAACTTTTAAACATTACACTGTAAAATAAGTATAATCAATTGAAGGAAATTCTGATTTTTTTTTTTCACAAAGACTATTTAGGTTACTTACTTATTTACATTTGTTTTAAACTCCTTTTAATAAGCACCTTGTTGAGGTGTTCCTGCTCTTCTGGTGTCCCAACCACGTGCCAAGGCTGCCTATTGGGTAACCTTCTCTTACGGGGGAGGCCCCCACGTGTCACTCTGGCTAGAATTCCTGGCTCTCCCTTACCACTGTTTGTTGGCGGTCACCAAGCAACGTGTCTATAGGTGTGTAGGGTTGTTTGCGTTGGGGTGGGGGGTGGAGGCTTCAGAGCACGTGGCCTCCTCTGCATTGCCAGGCTATTTGCTGTCTTGTCTAGGGTGTCGATTCATTCTGAGTTTAGTCAGGGTATGAGGACACTCAGTACTAGGGCAAGTGCCACAGAAAAGCCTGGTACTTTGCAGAGTCTGAGGCATGAATAATAGGACGTCCCTGTTCCTGGGCACCAGAATCAGGTGTGGGGCTCATGATTCCTCTCAGTATCAGAGTTAAAATCTACCACCAGAAACTATATGTGCGCTCCACCCCGTGGTCTAAGGTCTTGGGAATGGTTTAGGATAAAAGTAAAGAGAACCATAGTTGTTAAGAAGATGTGCTTCAGATTACAAGTAAAGATTTAAGAACCTTGATCCATCAAGGTTCTGGTCATCATAAGATAATGTCTTTCTCAAACCTCCTTTTAGAGCCTCTCTCCTCTGGAGGAGAGCTCGAGATCATGTGGCTAAGTATTAGAAATTGAGATGAGTCTTGGAAGCTTATCTTTGAGGCTGTTCATGGGGGATACCTATAAAAATATGGATTCTAAAAGTTATATTTAGGCTGATTCTTAAATACTGAAAGCAAATGAGAGGCCGAGTAAGAAGGGTCACAAGCAGAAACTGTGAGCAGGGAGAAGGAGGAAAGTTGGCCTGGAATGTTTTTTTCCTTTATTTCAGATCTCTGCTATCAGAGTCTAGTCCCATGACTGGGACATATTCCCTCTGGATAAGTCATTCAGCTTGGCTCACGACTGCTCATCATTTCCTATATCCTAGGGCTGTTTGTAGGCTAAAGTTTAGGGATAATTTTGCCAAGCACACTAATATTTTCAGAAAGCAAGGTAGATTAATGCATCAAGTCTTTAAATGTTAATATTTGAAAATTGGGCCAATTTAGAAAAGTTAAAGAGCCCAGGTGGCGGGGAACAGGGATTGCCCTGACACTCACTGATTGAAACCCAGGAGGCAAGGGGACTGTAGCTGGGCTGGTGGTGGTGGTGGGGGGTGACACCATGGCTATAGGTCTTGGTAAATAATCTCTATGATCATGGCAATGGGAAGAGAATGGGGAAGCCTACCTATGACCCAGTCACAGCTTTGGCTCTGCTACCTTGAAGGACTCAGATCCACGCCCAAGTGGGGCCAGAGCATCAGGACAGGGAGGTACTGGGAAGGACAAGGATTCACAGGAGAAAGAGGAGGCTACATAAAGGTCAGGCGCGTGGAAGAAGGGGATGTAGGGAGGCAGCCACTGTGGAATTTTCCCTTCACGGACAGCAGAATCCAGATGCCCAGACCGGCGCTGTGTGGATGGTACTGTCTCCAGCGACATCTTCAGGCCATCCGTGGAATAACTTCTCCGAGGAATCCCATTTTCTTGAGGGGATTTTAGGAAAAGTTGGGTTAAAGACCAAAGACCTTACCGCCCCGCCCCCAAACTGGATATTTAAGTGCGACGATAGTGCATCATTTCTCCCAGTTCCAAGGGAAAGCTGCGAGTGTTCCTTCTCCTGAAACACGTAGCTGATCAGTTCTGTTCATCCTGCTTTTTCAGTAACTACACCCTTTCCATTTTCACGGTCCCCCTCATTCCTGAAGGCCCTGTGTTGCTGCAGGAGCCTCTCAGTTTGTGTATACATTCACTGAATGCCTGCTGGGGCTGGAAAATTCTATTTAGTCTTCACAGCCCTTCTGTTAAATGGGTATCATTATTTCTGTTTTAAAGGAATTTGAGGTTCAGAAGGGTTAAGCTGCTCACTCAGAAGGCCACAATCAGTGTGTGAACCTCTCACCCCAGGACGTCCCTCCTACTGATTATGCTTCCCATAATCTACAGTGATGCTGTTTCTATTTTATTATTTGATTTGATTTGATTTGGTTTGTCAGAGAGAGAGAATGGAAGGCAAAGGGAGAAGCCGTCTCCCCGATGAGCAGGGAGTCCTATGCGAGACTTGATCCCAGGACCCTGGGATCATGACCTGAGCCACCCAGGCTTCGAGACTGTATCTATTTTAAACATCTGCAAAGCTAGGGACACAAATTATACATTGTGTTTTCTAGGGTATTAAAATTAGTTTTTAAGTAGAAACGTAGCACTTCCACATGGTTAAAAATTCAATATGAAAGGGTTACAGGGGCACCTGGGTGGCTCGGTGGGTTGAGCCTCTGCCTTCCGCTCTCAGGGTCCTGGGATCCAACCCTGAACTGGGCTCTCTGCTCAGCGGGGAGCCTGCTTCTCCCTCTCTCTCTGCCTGCCTTTCCTTGTACTTGTGATCTCTCTCCCTGTCAAATAAATAAATAAAATCTCTAAAAAAAATAAAAGGGCTACCACTCCATAATTAGACAATCCACCCCCTTTCACTACTGTTTATAATACACATTTTCATCATGCTATTTCTTCTAGCAGAGCCTCTAGAAACCTACCCCGGCCTGCAGCATGGAGTCTGAATTCCGCAGGTCGCATTTAAAACCCTCCAGAGTCCGACTCTGCCCGGCTTGGCCACTCCTATGCCCCATTTCTCCCCGGCACCAACCCTCTGCTCCAGCTACTCTGGGTTTCCCTGGGCCATGTCCTCCACTCCCCCGCTTAGTCTGAGGATCAACTTTTTTTCTGCTTCCTTGCCAGGGCCTGCCCTTTCCAAGGGAGAACTCTGTTCTCTTCCAAACCCTTCTAATTCTTGTCGTCTGTCTTACACATTGGGCTTGTGGTCACATGCTGCCTCGCATGGCTTAATTATTGCTCCTGTCCTCTTTTGACTCCAGTTAGACACTGAAGAATGTGGGGTGGAATGGTCCCTGCTGGGCCGGGAGGAGGATGTTCATTTCTTTCGTGTCTCCGTTGTTTAGTCCATTGTTTAAGGCATAGGGACCCCCTTTTCTTCAGACCTATCATAACTGTTCTTTGACTCTTCTCTGTCAAGACCTTATTCTTCATCCAATCAAATTTTCTGTCTGGAAATCATCTCAAGAACTCATCTGGCCCAGCCTCCAAATGAGTAGGGTGCTATTCCCACTTTATAAAGGAAGGAGGCGGGCCCCTGGGGGGCTCAGTTGGTTAAGTGTCTGCCTTCAGCCCTGGTGGTGATCCCAGGGTCCTGGGATCAAGCCCCACATTGGGTTCCCTGCTTGGTGGGAAGCCTGCTTCTCTCTTTCCCACTCCCCCTGCTTGTGTTCCCTCACTTGCTCTCTGTCAAATAAATACAAATCTTGAAATAAAAGTAAAGGAAGGAGGCACTGTGGAATAAAGGCTCTTAGAAGGACGGGAGTCAGGCCAGAGCCACCATAGAACACAGCCTGTCTGAGGATTAGAGCATTTGTGAGAGGAGTGAGGAGATTATAAACAGACCTAGACAGGGCTCCCCCTTCTCTTTTCCCCCGCTTTTGCTGCCTGAGAGTCACTTCTAGTGGGCCCTCGAGTAAGGAGGAAGAGTCCTCCTCCAAATCTTTAGGATGGGAATGGATGAGATTCTGGAGTCTTACTGATTGCTGAGTGTAGCTCCCCAGGATAAGAGAGCAAAAAGGAAACTGGAAGTGAGTGAGTGAGTGAATGAATGAATGAATGAATGAAGGGGCTGAATGGGAATCAGTCAGGGTGACTGAAAGCATGCCTGCCAGGCAGGAGGATGCATCCTTGGAAATCCCATCACTGGACTGCAAAGCTGAGGGTCCACGGGCGGCGTGGCTGGCCAGGTCCCAGGGGGTGTCACTGGGAAGGCCCAGCAGCTACCCTTCCAGGGTGATCTCTGATGCCTTTCAGAAGCAGCAGCGTTTCCAACAGCAAATATCATACCTCAAGAATTTGACCTAGCGTAACAAAGTGAACAGCTGCTAACCTAACCAGGACATAGCCCAGCATCCTTTCTCTGACTCCGGTAACTTCTAGAACCATTTATCTCTCAGATACATTTTTCCTTAAAGAGGAAATCCTAGGGAGGAGCTTAGGTTTTCCAGGGAAGACTCCACACTTCAGGCTGGTCACAGAGAATTTCACGCAAATCACATTACATATGAACGGATATGAAACTATTTGATAAAAGTAGCCCGGGGGGAAGGGCTACTAGATATAGAAGATGTCAGGGCACCTTTGCAACTTTCCACAGTCTAAGGCTTTACCTTTTCACTGCAAGTCTTTTTATTCTCACTTTTTTTTTTTTTTACGTTCTCAGTTTGTCAGGCCAAGCCTGGGTGATTCATACTGGCAAGAGCAAGACTGAAAGTTGAAAGTTGACAGCGTGGTATGTGAGGGGGTTGCCGTCTGCAGGGCGTTGCACTGAGGCTAAAAATAGGTGGGGGTTCTCGGGGCAGCCTCTTTCGTGGCCACAGGCACCCCAAAAGGAAAACTCACCAAAGAAATCTGCCCACAAGAGAGGACAAAAGCGCCCACCTCTGTCATCCCTTTTGCCCCACAGAAAAGGCTCCCAGGGGACAGTGAACTTGGTGTCTTCAAAATGTCATAGTTCCCACAGACAGGCTCTTATTCCTCACTCCTGGACCTCAGATGAGAGACTTTCCCTCTGGGTAAGTTCACTTTCTTAGTTCCTGCTCCAGGAGCAAACACAGATGTGTCTCTAACTGCCTGGAGCTATGTTTAGCCAAGGATTGGTTTAGATAATGTGAAACGCTGACGTACATGGCTAAAATGAGGAAAGAAGGTGGCTCCGTGGCGCAATGGATAGCGCATTGGACTTCTAAAATGAGGAAAGAAACCTCCAAAGAAAAGAAAGTATTGGGGCACCTGGGTGGCTCCATCGGTTAGGCGTCTTCAGCTCAGGTCATGATCCCAGGGTTCAGGGATGGAGCCCCACATCAGGCTCCCTGCTCTGTGGAGATGCTGCTTCTCCCTCTGCCCCTCCCCCCCCCGCCTGTGTGAGTGCGCACGCGCGCACTCTCTCTTTCTCTCTCGTTTACTCATGCTCTCTCACCTAAACCTTAAAAAAAAATAATATTCCTTGGGGCACCTGGGTGGCTCAGTGGGTTAAAGCCTCTGCCTTCAGCTCAGGTCATGATCCCAGGGTCCTGGGATCGAGCCTCACATCGGGATCTCTGCTCAGCAGGGATCCTGCTTCCCTTCCTCTCTCTCTGCCTGCCTCTCGGCCTACTTGTGGTCTCTCTCTCTGTCAAATAAATTTTAAAAATCTTTAAAAAATTCTTTAAAAAATTATATTCCATTGTATGTATGAACCACATCTTTATCCATTCATCAAAAACTAATGATGATCAAAAACTAATATGTTGGCTAATTGAACATAGTAAAATTTTTTTTTTTAAATGAGCAAAACAAAACAAAAAACCCAACCTACTATATATGAACATGAATGTGTCTAGCATTTCTTTTATACCTATTATGTGCCAGGCACTGTACTGGAAACTGGAGGTACAAAGGAAATAAAATAGGGCTCCTGTTCTCAAGGAGCTTATAGGCTGGTGGAGAAATAGAGAAATGAGTGGTTCTAGTGAAGAGTAAGAAGGGCTATGCTTGTGGTAAGAGCAGTGCGCTCAGAGCGTGAAACAGGGGAAGCCTCACAGGGGAGGGTTTGTCAAGGATGGCTTTTGAGGGTCAAGTAAGGAGTTGGGTACAAGGGCATGCGAGAGAAGGTTGAGTCTGTGGCAAAGCATGGAGGTGTGGAACACCTTGGTGTTGTGTGTGAAGCTTGGTGTGTGGTAGAGGAAGATGAGAGAGTTAGAGAGAAAGGAGATGGTGCATGGCCATTTGACTGAGCAGAGAAGCTGGAACAGCACTCTGGAAGCCACGGAGGGAATTTATATGGTGGCTATCAGCAGCATGTGTTTCAGAAGACCGTGTGGCAGACAGGCTAAAGTGGGTGAGCTCTGAAGCTGGCGACCAGTTAAAGGCAGTGGCAGGAAAATGAAGGAGGGAGTTGGCTAAAGAGAGATCCAAGAATAAGGATCTGCTGGTCATGCTGACTGGCTTGATATGAGGGAAAGAGAAAGGAAGCATCTAGCATCTCTCAGGTTCTGACTTGGGTTGCCTAGTGGAGAGACAGCGGGAGGAGTGGGATGGGGGAAAGAGGATGAGTTCTGTCTTGGACGTGTTGATTTGAGGGCCTGCTGGATAAAGAACAGGTGATTTAATGTGGGAGGTTCTAAGAGAATGAGATCTCTAAAAGTCATCAGCTTATTTGAGAAATGAATTATGGAAGTAGATGATAAGGGATGAACCAGAGGCACCCAACTAAATAGATCAGGACTTGAATCCAGAACTCTAGATATTTCACCCACGGCAATTTCCTCTTGATCAGCAGTGGCTTCTCAAATGTCACCTTGAGTTGGAGTCATCTGGGGGGCTTCTAAAACATGAATTGTGTCATAAAATAAGGATTTTATGTACATATGTATGTATGTTTGAAGTGTTAATTTAAATTCTAGTTAGTTAACAAATAGTGTAATATTAGTTTCAGGAGTAGAGTTTAGTGATTCATCACTTACATACACCACCAGTGCTCAGTCCAGCCCTCCTTAGTGCCCATCACCCACCTAGCCCACCCCTCACCTCCCTCCAGCAACCCCCAGTTTGTTCTCTGTAGTTAAGAGTCTGTTTTATGATTTGTGCCCCCCGCCCCCAAGATTTTAATCCAGGAGGTCTGGGGTGGGGCTTGAGAACGTACTTCTTACAAGTTCCAGGTTCTCCATTGCTTCTGGCCTGAGACCACTTGGAGAACCACTTTGAGAACTGTGCTATATACTTCCTTACATACTTCCTTACCTCTAACACTGGCAAGCACTTGAGGAGGGGCGCCTGGGTGGCTCAGTCAGTTAAGCATCTGCCTTCGGCTCAGGTCATGGTCCCAGGGTCCTGGGATCAAGGCCTGAAATGGGGCTTCTCCTCCCGCCCCCCCACCCCCATGCTGGTGCGCACTCTCTCTCTCTCTCTCTCTCAAACAAGTAAATGAAGACTTAAAAAAAAAAAAAACCCCAAAACCAAAAAACCAAACCAAACAAAAAAACAAGTGCTTGAGGAGTGTAGAAAGCAGTTAAGTCTCCTGGGTTGCTTAATCATTCTATAAATAACCCTCCTTATAATACTGATTTGCTTAGAAAGAATATTTTCTTTTTGCAAATCAGTGTCTTTGTGGAAAGTATGAATACAGAATGGAACTTTATGCAAAGCTTTGCTTTGAGCACTCACGCTGTTCTGGACACTCTTGTAGCCATTGGAGATATGGTCAGAACTCTGCCCTCAGGGAGAGTCCCTTGTGTAGGAGACACAAATATACTAAATAAATGAGTGAAACATATAATATGTTAGTGAGAGTGATGAAGAGAAAAATAAATCAGGGAAAAAGGATAGAAATGTCAGGGCAAGAGGACATGTTGAAATTTGGGGGTGCATGCTGGCTCAGTCTGAAGAGCATGAGGCTCTTGATCTTGGGGTTGTGGGTTCAAGCCCCATGTTGGGTGTAGAGATTACTAAGAAAAATAAACCTAAAAAAAGAGGACTTGTTAAAATTTTATGGAGGGCGGCTGGGAAAAGGAAAGGGCAACACTGACCGTAAGCTCTGAAGGAAGAGAAAAGTGAGTCGTGTGGGTATCGAGGGAAAGAATTGTGTGCATAGTATTCAGTGAGTGCAGAGGCCCTGGGGTGGGAACACCCTTTGAGGAGCAACAGGGACTCAGTGTGAGTGACGTAAAGTGAGTCAGGGGAAGAGTAATAGGAAATGAAGTCAGAGAAAATAGAGTGCCAGATCAATGGTGGGATCTTAGGTATTGATTTTTAAACATTTATGAAATTCTTCCATAAGATACCACTCTGGGGTGCCTGGGTGGCTCAGTGGATTAAGCCTCTGCCTTCGGCTCAGGTCATGATCTCAGGGTCCTGGGATCAAGTCCCGCATCTTGGGCTCTCTGCTCAGCGGGTAGCCTGCTTTCTCTTCTCTCTCTCTCTCTGCCTGCCTCTCTGCCGACTGGTGATCTCTCTCTGTCAAATAAATAAATAAAATCTTAAAAAAAGAAAAAAAAGATATCACTCTGTTGGGGCACCTAGGTGGCTCAGTAGTTAAGTGTCTGCCTTCAGCTCAGGTCATGATCCCAGGGTCCTGGGATCAAGGGCTCCCTGCTCAGCAGGAAGCCTGCTTCTCCCACTCCCCCTGCCCCACGTTGTGTTCTCTCTTGCGCTGTGTCTCTGTCAAATAATAAATAACATCTTAAAAAAAAAAAAAAAAGACCTCACTCTGTTTCTCTTGTACTAAAAGGTACTATTTACTTTTGAGGGAACACTAGGTCCCAGACTTGACCTATGGCTCTTCCAGTACTGAGATCTCATTAGTGGCTAATGAATTTTGTTCAGCTGCTTGTTTTACCAAAACAATTGAATTACGTCTGCAAAGACCGGTACAGAAGGAAATCGGTTTCTCTGGTTACCTTTTATGAGTATCTGTGCTCTACCCTGTTCTCTCCCTCCCTAACCCATCCTCCACTCCCTATCTCTTCATTGAATTCCAAGAGAATTGCCCTGGCAATGTCTTCTGCATTTTTTCTGGATTACATGTTACATTGTGTGCACTTCTGGGAAAAATGGACCCCACCCCTGTGAGTCCTGGGCGGTGGCTCAGACCTTCAGTCTGTCAACCTCCACTCTTTTTATGGTCAAGCCTTTTGGGGCTGGCCCTCCCCACAACCACCTGTACTGGGGGAGAAAATGATTCTTTAACACATTAAAGGGCAGGCTAGTATGTTCGTCTTTCTGGCAGATTACTGGACTTAGAGTCAAAGAGAGAAACATTCAAAATAACTGTTGCCACAGTAAAAGGCAAACTACTAGGCTGGCTGGATCATTGTAAGAAAGCTTTGCGGTTTTTGTTGTTGTTGTTGTTGTTGTTTTGTTTTTGGTTTTGTTTTTGGTTTTAAATGTTCTCTCAAAAACAATACGACCTGGGATAGAATCGGATCTGAGGCACAGCGGCGTACCTGCCTATTGTCTGCGGAGCCTGGATCTGGGTCCTGACAAATCCATGGGACTGGAGAGGTGCGGGGCTGGCCTTGAAGAGGTATAGATCCTGGGCTTCTGAGAATGGATGGGGTGTCTATAAGGATTCATGTTTTCCCATCAGTACATGGGAAAGATTTTCCAGCCGAACAAAAGCGAAGTCGACGCCTCCCTCTCAAGTTGACCCCATCTGTTTTCTAGAACAGAAAATGGTTTTGAAGCCATATTTATGTATTACCAAGTTATCTGTGGGTAAAAAAATTATAAAGGATTGGATTTTTAAAACTCATGAGTTTTCGTCAATGCCTTTTCTCTTTCTAGATTTGAATTGGCTCTTAGTGGCCCACACAGTGTAGAGGGGTGACTTTCTCGAGGTGAGGTTCCCCACCTCTCTGGAGCAGGCCCCACATGTAGGCCACTCCAAGACTCCAGGCAACTGGGCCTGCTCTTAGGGTCTAAGGGCTCTTTGGGGCTGGGACAATTATTTTGTTGATCCCTAGAATCTTCGATGGTAGGGGCTGAAGGGCCCTTTAAAGTCATTTAGCCAACAACTCCATTTAAGCTTAAAGCATGCCTCCCTATCTCCACCAAGTGGTCAAGCAACTTTGGTAAAACACCTCTAGTGTTTGCAATGAGATACCACCTCACACCAGTCAGAATGGCTAAAATTAACAAGTCAGGAAATGACAGATGCTGGCGAGGATGTGGAGAAAGGGGAACCCTCCTACACTGTTGGTGGGAATGTAAGCTGGTACAGCCACTCTGGAAAAGAGCTTGGAGTTTCCTCAAAAAATTGAGCTAGCCTATGACCTAGCAATTGCACTACTGGGTATTTACCCTAAAGATACAAATGTAGTGATCCGAAGGAGCACGTGTACCCGAATGTTTATAGCAGCAATAACCATAATAGCCAAACTATAGAAAGAACCTAGATGTCCATCAACAGATGAATGGATAAAGATGTGGTATACACACACACACACACACACACACACACACACACACACACACACACTGGAATACTATGCAACCATCAAAAGAAATGAAATCTTGCCATTTGTGACGACGTGGATGGAACTAGAGGGTACCATGCTTAGTGAAATAAGTCAATCGGAGAAAGACAACTATCATATGGTCTCCCTGATATGAGGAAGTAGAGATGCAACGTGGGGGGTTCAGGGGGTAGGAAAAGAATAAATGAAACAAGATGGGATTGGGAGGGAGACAAACCATAAGAGACTCTTAATCTTGCAGAACATACTGAGGGTTGCTGGGGGGAGGAGGGGTTGGAAGAGGATGGTGGGGTTATGGACATTGGGGGTGTGTGTGCTGTGGTGAGTGCTGTAAAGTGTGTAAACCTGGCGATTCACAGACCTGTACTCCTGGGACTAAAAATACATTATATGTTTATAAAAAAATAATAAATGAAAAAAAAACCACCTCTAGGGTTTGTACTTAGGAACAGTATTAGGTGGGAAGTGAGACCCCAATTTCATTTATGCAGGAAGGCCTTTGTGTAGGAGATAAGTTTTGATGTGGTTAATCTGTTCAGTTCAAATGTGATCCAGTTCAATTAAAAGAGAGGAAAAGGAAACTTGACTAATGCCTCTTCTCTTTGGCCAAGTGAAACAATATTGTGGACGGAGAATCAAGAATATCCTTTTGGAAAATAACTAAATGGCAAGCCCCCTACACTTGTATTTCCCTCCTAACGAAAAAACAAGAAAGCCCACACCCTAGAAAGCCATAGTTTCTTGTCTCCACCAACAAAAACAAATTTTATGGCCCAGTCTTTACATGAATCACTCTGTGAAAATGATAGCAAATGTAATAACCCCAGACAGCTGCAATTATCTAAATGTTTCTCTATTAGCCACTTGAATGGCTAAAGCTTGATAATCAAATCAGAGGGAATGCTAATTGAAATGTAATAGAGCTTACATCCATGTGATTAGGTATCAAAATTTGATTCCAATATTGTTAAATTACAAACAAGGCCCATCAAGTCACACTAAAAAGAAATATTATAACCTCAATGGCAAAAGGAGATGGATTCTTTCAATAAACAAGAGCATTGAACTGGAGCTTGTTTGTGCTGCGTCATCGCCACCTACTGGCACTTGGTGGAACTGCAGAGACCATCTTTCCTTGGAAGTGGGGCACAGCCATTTCTATTTTTCCAACCCAAGAACTTTCTCGACAATGGACAATACTAATAATGATCATTTCTGGAAGAAGAGGCCAAGAAGATTCCAGCGGGGAGGGTGTACGTTGGCAAGAACTAGAGGTGAAGTTGAATGGACTCGGTGGGACCAGGTAATGGACTGCGCTGAAATACCCGCTGGAGAAATGAGCCCTTGTAATCCCTGCGTCCCAGGTGATCTCGTTCCTCCCCTCCTTCCGCTAATGGAAACTGTACAACACTTATTGAATATCTACTATGATAGGAACACAGTCTCAAAATCCTGCCGAGGAACAGAAGTATAAAATGTGGTCCCTCCCTCAGGGAGTTGATAAGCAGTTCCGTGGAGAGATCAGAGAAAACCCAGGCTACCTTATACCGGCACTTAGGGACTGACTTTTGGCATAGCATAGTCTGGAGGCTTTGCATGTGTGACAGTGCTTTTATTCAACACTGCTGCTTAAGACAGTTTGCCGAGATAAAGTAAACTTTGCCGAGGGAAGCTTGATCTTTTAAATTTCATGCCTGTGGCATGTGGGAGGTAGTAAAGGGAGGGCAAATCAAACCAGTTGCTTAATGTACTAACTATATAGAATCTTAAATACATGAAGACAAAATTGTATGTATGTACATGCATACTGGATTTGGCCTGAATTAGCCCTGATTTTTTTTTTTTTTTTCCAATTTGGGGTGGGGAGGTAAAATACACAAAATGTAAGAATTGTCATCCTATTCTTGCTTAAGTGTATGGTCCAGTGGTATTAATTGTGTTCATATTGTTAAGGACCCATCATCACCATCCATCTCCAGAACCCTTTTCATTTTGCAAAACTGAAATTCTATCCTCTTCCCCTCGACCCCTGACAACCACCATTCTGCTCTCTGTCCCTCTGATTTTGACTACTCTGGGTACCTCATATAAATGGAGTCATACAGTATTATTAGCCTTTCTGCAGCTGGCTTATTTCACTCAGCGTAATGTTCTTAAGATTCATTCATGTGTAGCATATGTCAGAATTTCCTCCTTTTTTAAGGCGTATCCCCCCATGCCAGATTCTTGTGCAAGTTGGTTTTGTGAGTCACCCAATTCTTTGATGGGTAATGATTCTTCAGGAAGCCATACAAGAGGGGATTTTTGTCAGTGGCCAGTTTGGGCATTTCTAGTTGTGACTGATTGACGCTTCCCAAGTAAAATGCGTACTCTGTTGAGTTGGGCCTCGTGGTGTGGTTTCTTGATATCCTTAAGGAAGATTTGGTCATTGGTCACGCACCTCAGCATGTTCTCAGTCCTCATGAGATTGGTGAAGAAACTGTTTCATGAAGTTCTTCAAAGCCACAGCATCAAAGCTAAAGCAGGAAGATATGAATAGGTAGATGGAGCAGGTGTAGAGTCCCGGGTTGGTCGGGGAGTCGATAGTGGGTGTTTTCAGCCCACCAGTGAGGAGATGCAGAAGTCACGGGGTGGAGGGGGGCGGGGTGCAGCTGAGGGGAAGCGGCCACAGCTGCCCCGTGCAGGAGGGGCTGATGGCCTTCCCTGAGGAGCTGCTGAAGGCTGGCTCCCAGCAGCCAGTGGGGGTAGAGGGTTAGCACTTCTTGCCTGCCTTCACTGCAGAAGCAGAAAACTATGACAACTCTCAGGGAAGACTGGGGAAAGTGTCCTTTGAGGCACAAAAGTTTTACATTTTCTTGAAGTCCAACTTGTCTCTTTTTGTTTTTTGTTGCCTGGGTCTTTGGTGTAGTATCCAGAAATTGCTGACAAATCTAATGTCGTGAAGCTTTTGCTTTTTCACAAGCAGGGGGAGGGGGAGAAGGAGAAGCAGGCTTCCCATCAAGCAGGGAGCCCAATGTGGGGCTTGATCCCAGGACTCTGGGATCATGGCCTGACCCGAAGGCAAATGCTTAATCACTGAGACACCCAGGCACCCCTGATTATTGTAGTTTTGTAGTAAGTCCTGAAATCAGGATGTAGGAGACTTCTTACTTTGTTCTTTTCAAGATTGTTTTAGGTATTGGGTCCCTTGAGATTGCATATGCATTCCATATGAATCTATTTCTGCAAAAAATGTCATTGGGATTTTGATAGGGATTACAGTGAATCTGTAGATCATTTTGGGTAGTGTGGACATTTTTAACAATATTGAGTCTTCTAATTCATGAACATGGGATAAGTCTCAATTTATTTATACATTTAATATCTTTCAACAATGTTTTTTAGTTTTCACTGTATAAGTCTTCTACCTCTGCAGGTGAGTTATTTCCCAAGTATTATACTCTTTTTGATGCTATTGTAAGTAGAACTGTTTTTTAAAATTTCCTTTTCATTTGTTCAATATTAGCATGTAGAAATCCAACTAATTTTTGTGTGTTGACTTTGTATCCTGCTGTTTTGCTGAAATCATTTATTCTAACAATTTTTGTGTGTGTGAAAATCTTTAAGATTTTCTACATATAAGGTCACATTATCTGTGAATAGAGATAATTTTCTTTCTTTCTTTCTGACTTTGATGTTCTTTCTTTCTTTCTTTCTTTCTTTCTTTCTTTCTTTCTCTTTTTCTTTCTTTCTCCTAATTGCTCTGGCTAGGACTTCTAGTACCATATTGCATCGAACTGGTGAATTCAGGCATCATTCCTTTGTTCCTATCTTAGAGAAAAAGGTCTCAGTCTTTTACCCTTGAGTATGAGGTCCTCTGTGGGCTTTTTATATATGGCTTTTATTATATTGCAGTAGTTTCCTTCTATTCCTAGTTTGGGGTGTGTGTGTGTGTGTGTTTAATCATGAAAGAGTGTTGAATTTTTATCAAATGTTTTTGTTGCATCAATTGAGATGATCATGAAGGGTTTTTTCCTTCATTCTGTTCATATGGTGTATCACATTGATCATATTTTTGTATCTTGAACCCTTCTTGCATTCCAGGGTTAAATCCCACTTGGCAGTGGTATATAATCCTTTCACTATGCTGTTGAATTTGGTTTGCTAGCATTTCTTGAGAATGTTTGCATCAGTGTTCATAAGGGATAATAGTCTGTGGTTTTTATTTTTTTGTTTTGTCATTGGCTCGCTTTGTATCACAGGAATGCTGATCTCATAAAATGAGATTGGAAGTGTTCTTTCCTCTTCAGTTTTTTGAAGTTTGAGAAGGGCTGGTATTAGTTCTTTAAATGTTTGGTAGAAATTACCATGAGCCTTCAGGCCCAGGGCTTTTATTTGGGGAGAGGTTTTTGGTTACTGATTCAAACTCCTAACTTGTTATAGGTCTATTCAGATTTTCTATTGCTTATTTAGACTCTGCAGGTTTTGTGTTTTCTAGGAATTTATTCACTTCATCTAGACTATCCAATTTGTTGGCATACAGTTATCCATAGTATTCTCTTATAATCCTTTCTATACCTGTATGTTCAGTAGTAATGTCCCCACATTTACTTATTTTTATTTTATTTATTTAGTGATTTGTGTTTTCTTTTTTCTCCTACTCAATCTAGCTAAAACTTTGTCAATTTTGTTGATATTTTAAAAAAACCAACTTTTAGTTTTATTGATTTGCTTCATTGTTTTTCTACCCTTTATTACATTTATTTCTGGTCTATATTATTTTCTTCCTCTGTCAGCTTTGAGATTATTGTTTCTTCTTTTTTTAGTTTCTTAAATTGTAAAGTCAGGTTATTGATTTGAGATCTTTCTTGTTTTTTAAAGTAAACGTTTATAGGGATGCCTGCGTGGGTCAGTGGGTTAAGCGGCTGCCTTTGGCTCAGGTCATGATCCCAGGTCCTGGGATCAAGTCCTGCATTGGGCTCCCTGCGGGGCGGGAAGCCTGCTTCTCCTTCTGGCTGCTGCTCCCCCTGCTTGTGTACTCATACTCTCTCTCTCTGACAAATAAATAAAAAAATAAAATCTTAAAAAAAAAGCTTCACGAGTTTTTTTTAAAAAATAATAAACAATAGCTATAAATATCTCCCTTAGCACTGCTTTCGCTGTGTCCCGTAAGTTTTGGTATGTTGTGCTTTCATTTTCATTAGTTTTTAGGTATTAGAAAATTCGAACTTAGAAAATGTCCCATGTGATTTCATTTTTGATTCATTGGTTTTTAAAAAAACCCTTTCACAATGCTTACACATATCATACACATATCAAATCATCATTTTGTATAGTTTATTTTTTTTTAAAGATTTTATTATTTGAGAGAGAGTTATTGAGAGAGATCACAAGCAGGCAGAGAGGCAGGCAGAGAGAGAGGAAGAAGCAGGCTCCCTGCTGAGCAGAGAGCCCGATGTGGGACTCGATCCCAGGACTCCGAGTTCATGACCTGAGCCGAAGGCAGCGGCTTAACCCACTGAGCCACCCAGGCGCCCCTGTATAGTTTATTTTTAAAATTTTAATTCCTGTATAGTTAACGTGCAGTGTTCCGTTAGTTTCACGTGTACAATGTAGTGATTCAGCAGTTCCATATATTACTCAGTGTTCATCAAGATAAGTGCACTCCTAATCCCCTTCACCTGTTTCACCCATCCCCCTTCCCCCACCTCTCCTCTGGTAATCATCCAATTATTCTCTGTATTCAAAAGTCTTTTTTAGTTTCTCTCTCTTTTTTTCCCCTTTGATCATTTGTTTTGTTTCTTAAATTTCACATATGAGTGAAATTATACAGTATTTGTCTTTCCCTGACTGGCTTATTTTGCTTAGCATTATGCTCTCTAGCTCCATCCATGTTGTTGCAAATGTCAAGATTTCATTCTTTTTTTGTGGCTGAATAATATCCCTCTGTGTGTGTGTGTGTGTGTGTGTGTGTGTGTGTGTGTGTGTATGTACAAACCACATCATCTTAATCCATTCATCTACTGGTGCATACTTGGGCTGCTTCCACAATTTGGCTATTGTAAATGAAGCTGCAATAAACATGGGGGTGCCTGTATCCCTTTCAATTAGTGTTTTCATATTTGGGGGGTAAGTACCCAGTAGTGTCAGTACTGGATGGTAGTATAGTTCTATCTAAACTTTTTGAGAACCTTCATACTGGCTTTCACAGAGGCTGCACCAGTTTGCTTTTTCACCAACAGTGCAGGAGGGTTCCTTTTTCTCCACATCCTTGCCAACACTTGTTCTTGTGGTTTTGATTTTAGCCATTCTGATAGGTGTGAGGCGAGATCTCATTGTAGTTTTGATTTGCATTTCCCTGGTGATCAGTGATGTTAAGCCTCTTTTCACATGTCTGTGGCATCTGTGTGTTTTCTTTGGAGAAAAGTCTATTCATGTCTTCTGCCCATTTTTAAAGTGGATTATTTGGTCTCTTGGTGTTTAAGTTGTATCAGTTCTTTATATTTTGGATCCTAACCCTTTAGCAGATATGTCATTTGCTAATGTCTCCTCCCATTCCATAATTTGTCTTGTAGTTTTGTTGATGGTTTTCTTCACTGTGTAGGAGCTTTTTATTTCACTGTTGTCCCAATAGTTGCTTTTTGGTTTTGTTTCCCTTGCCTCAGGAGACATATCTAGAAAGATGTTGCTATGGCTGATATCAGAGAAATTACTGTCTATGCTATCTTCTAGGATTTTGATGGCTTCCTGTACTACAGTTAGGTCCTTAATCCATTTTGAGTTTTTGTGTATAGTGTAAGAAAGTGGTTCAGTTTCATTCTTTAGCATGTAACTGCCAGCTTTCCCAACACCGTTTGTTGAAGAGTCTGTCTTGTTCCCATTGCATATTCTTGCCTCCTTTGTCCAAGATTAATTGACCATTTAATTGTGGGTTTATTTCTGGGCTTTCTGTTCTAGTCTGTTGGTATATATGTCTGTTTTTGTGCAGGTATTTTGATTACTAGCTTTGTAATATAACTTAAGCTCTGGAATTGTAATATCTCCAGTTTTGTTTTTCTTTCTTAATATTGCTTTGGCCATTCAGGGTCTTATGTGGTTCCATACAAATTTTTGGATTATTTATTCTTGTTCTGTGAAAAATGCTATTGGTATTTTGATAGGGGTTGCATTAAATCTGTAGATGGCTTTAAGTAGCATGGACATTTTAACAATATTTTTTCTTTACATTGTATACTTTAAATATTTTACCATTTAACTATACCTCAATAAAAATAATAATAAAATAAAATCGGTAAAACAACGTGGTTCAAAAACATTAACAAAAAAAAGCCTCACATCAAGGACAAATTTTTTAAAAAATTGTCTTACTAGGTAAGTGAGCTTTATCACATGGACTCATGATCATCACTGGGTCTACAATCAGCCTCTGTGTGGTGGTCTTCTACTCTATAATTTGAACAGCAACAGAAATAATCCTTCACCAAAAATATCTCCTTTGGTACCTACACTTGGCTGTGATCTCCATTCCTATGCAAATTAACACCCAACTATAAGGTTCTTGGTAACTGGACACTGGTATCAGTTGTTCCTCTCAACAGTGGTTCTCAAACTTGAGCATTGGGAAGGCTGGTTCAAAATGAAGATTTGGAAGGTCTCCCATGTGGTTCAAGAATCCCAGATTTAAATAGCTACCCCAGTTGTTTATAATAGCAATCATCCAGGACTTCTCTCTAAAAAATACTGTTAAAGAAGATGAAAGGTCAGCCATTTCTTTACCTGGAAATGATCTCAGAGCTCTCCCACCTCCAAAATGGACTTTCTAGTTCTAGTCTAAGTCCAAGTTACAGGGAAGTCTCAGAAAAGGCATCAGAGTGATGATACCTGCCAGGAAGTAGTCTTGAAAGTGCCAGACCAAGGAAGGCTACATGTGGAATCTCAGACAACACTGTCCAGTAGAATTTTCTACAGTGATGGAAACGTTTTCTTATGCTCACTCTCTAATACAGTAGTCACTAGTCATGTGACCTTTAAGCCCTCAAAATGTGACTAATCTAACTGAATAACTGAATTGTACACTTTAGTTACTTTTAATTAATTTTAATTTGAATGTGTATAGTTACACGCGACAGTGGCTATCATATAGATAGCACATAGATAGCACAGGGCTGGAGCTTGTCTAAGACTAGCTCTGATGTTTTAAAATTTGTAATTTTCTATACTGTAAGAGATATGCCTAAGTCAACCAAACTGTTAATTAAGCACAAGGCAGGACTATAAACGTATGAATGAAGAAGTTTAGAATTGATGGGAAAGGAAAAAAATCATCTGAATTAAAAAAAAAAAAATGGCACTCTGTGATTGTGGCTTATAGGACAGGCGGAACAATGCCCTCCCCTCCCCCAGGATGTCCATGTCCTTATCCCCAGATACTGTGATAATGTGAGGTTACCTGGTGAGAGGGAATTAAGGGTGGGATGAAGTTCACTAAACAGATGACCTTAAGACAGGGAGATTCTCTAAGGGAACTTAATGTCATCACAGAGCTCCTTATAAATGGAAGAGGGAGGCAAACGAGAAAGAAGCAGAAAGGTGGTGGACCATCCGAGAGGGACTCAGCCTGATGTTGCCAGCTTTGAAGATCGAGGGCACAAGCTGAGGAATACAGGCTTCCTACAGAAGCTGGAAAGGGGCAAGGAAAGAGATTCTCCTCTGGGGCCTCCAGAAAGACTGCAGTCCTGCCAAAACCTGGATTTTAGCCCAGTGAGACTCATTTTGGACTTCTGGCTTCCAGAAATTTGAGACCATAAATTCATATCGTTTAAGCCACTGAATTTGTGGTGATCTCTTCTGGCAACAGGAGGAGACCTAACACATAGATCAACAGGGTGGGAGGCTAGAGGTGAGGAGCTACAATATCAAGGCACCGTTATATCGGGGCAGAAAGCATAGACCTAGGAAATAGACAAGTTGAGGTTCACAGTTTTGCCATTTACCACCTTGTGTGGCTCAGATCAAAGTATTTAACCTCTCTGTGTCTCAATAGGTTTGTCTATAAAAAGCAACAACAAGGAGCATCTGGGTGGATGAGTGGGTTAAGTGTCTGTCTTCTGCTCAGGTCATAATTCCAGGGTCCTGGATTGAGTCCCACATCATGCTCCCTGCTCAGCAGAGAGCCTGCTTCGCCTTCTACCTACAGCTCTCTCTGCTTGTGTGCGTGCACTCTCTCTCTCTCTGACAAAATAAAATCTTTAAAAAAAAATAATAATTTCACCTACTTGTGTGGCTGTTTGGAGGATGAAATGAGGCAGTCTGGGTCAGCCTTAATCCACGGGTGCCACTTCTGCTCACACCGCCATTCTACCACAGCCACCACTTGGATGGATGCATTTTTTAGTGATCTGGTGTATATTTACAAAATTATCTCTACAAGGCGTTTTCCATGTGAAGTAATACAGATTAAAATTACATTAGAATTTTGTACAGAACAAGGGTTTTTTTTTTTTTTTTTTTAAACGGAGAATTCTCTTAAGCCCACACCCCTCTAATTGCATTTCAGGACCTCCAGAGAGTGAAAACAGACCATCGCAGTGGAGGGTTATTCTGGAAATCTGACTGGCAACTATAGCTCCAGGTTAGTACAATTAAATTTGCTTCTTATCAGCCACTACAATCAGGTACTGATGTAGAGTATCATTGTTCTATTAAGTTTTTGAAGTGACTCAGGATATGTAGATCTACAGAATATTAAATATGGTCCTTGTGCTTGCAAATGAGGATCCTCCCAAAGTAAATGTTTTGCTTGATACACCTCTGAATTAAAAGCAGTCATTTTACACTTTACATTTTAAAATAGTCTTGTACTCATGAAAGTTGCAAAACCAGTATAGAGTTCTTGTGTATCTGTTACTCTGCTCCCTTCAATGATAGGACTGTCCAAACCAGCATAATGACCTTGGCACAATATTAACAATAATTACAGATTTCGCGGTTCTTGTGTATACTGATTTCTGCAGAGAGGATGGTTTGCTATGTGGCTCTATGAAATTTTATCAAATATATAGATCTGTGTAACCACTCCCCTGCTCAGGATATGCAGAACCATTGCCGCACAGAAACTCACTTTCCCCCTCCCTATCACCCGCCCCTCCCCCCCCCAACTGATCTGTTCTCCATCACTATAACTTTGTTACTTTGTGAATGTTTTATACGTGGAATTATACAATATGTAAACTTCTAAGGTTGACTTTTGCACTGGTTGTAATGCTCCTCCGACCCAACCAGCTTGTGGCACGTGTTCATAGTCTGTTCCTTTTTATTAATGAGTAGTAACCATTGCATGGATGTAGCACAGTTTTTCCAGTCAAGGGTTGGGCGATATTTGAGTTGTTTCTAGTTTGACTCTTGCAAATAAAACTGCTATGAGCATTTCTGGTTGTCTGAAAATAGAGGTTTTTTATGAACACAAACTTCACTTCTCTAAGATAAATACCCAGTCTTTTAAGGTTTTAAAGGTTAAGTAAGAGTAATGTTAAAATACTTGGTCAATGGCCATGCTCAGTTTAAATTTAAGTTATGCTTCTCTGAGTTTTATTAATGTCAGTAAAGAGTGACAAAAGACTGAAACAAGTATGGGGGAAAAAGTAGTAAGAATTGGTGGCAGATGGGATGTGAAGAAGACCCAGTTTTGAGTTTTTTCTTTTGGGAAAAATAAAATGATGTTTGTTAGGTAGCAGAGCCTGGGATTCTGGGGCAGCCTTTCCCACAGTGCACATGTGAGGTTGAATTAAAAGCAAAAGATTGAAATGTCTTGGTACATTGGCTGGACAGCAGCCTCTGGAGGGCATTTACTAATATTAATAGGAGGAGGGAATATTAATAGGAAGAAAGATGAACAGAGACCATAAGAAAGATAGATTCATTCATTCACTCATCCCACAAATATTTACTGGGCCCCTGCTATTGGTCACATATCGTCCGGCTCTGGGTGGACCAGGGATGCTCGCCACTAGACCGCTGTCTGCATCATGAAGCTTATAAGCTAGAGAGCACGGAAGACAATAAATTAACATGTGCAATCATGTCAGGTAGTGATGGATGCTCTAAGCAAATGTAAAGCAGGAAAGGAATTGGAGAGAGACCGAAGATGCTATTTTCTCATGAAGAGTCAGGAAGGTCAGGAAGGTAGTAGCTTTTGAGGTTTCTGGGGGAGCCCAGCTCATAGGAAGGTAAGACTGGAGCTACAACTTGGTTCAGACAGAGGAATTCTACACATTTGCAGGGGAGGCGCATTCTTCCTTCTGCCCTCTTAGGGATTTTTTAGCCGGACCTAAGAATTACACTGACATAAGATAGATTAACAGGAGAAAAGCATACAAATAATTTATATTAAGTTACATGCCATGTGAGCCCTCATAAGGAGTGAAGACTCAAAGAATGGCAAACCGTATTTGCTTTTGAATAAGGTTGGTTTTAACAAGGTCTGCTTGTGTAGAACTCTCTCGGCCTCAACTTCTAGTCCTTGATAAGAATGTTACTTTCCTTTTGGGTTGGGAGGACATCTGTCACACAGGAATTTCATCTTCTGCTTTTTAAAAACAAGAAGGAAGGTCAGAATCTTTTTCTTGTATTTGCTTTCTCCAAGTACCTTTAACTCAAAATAGTCTACATGCCAAGGAGCATCTTTTGGGGCAACGTGTTCTGAACTTTTTTACATTCAAAGGAAAAAGGAAATTTGGCGGGGGTGGGGGTGATCAGAGCCCAAATCTATGGTAGTCCTGTCAGGGTAATTTGTATTTCTCTTTCTTTATATAACTGTTTTCTACTCCCAGTGAAACAGCTTGAAAAGGGGAAGGTACCATGGAAATGGAGGTTGGTGTTACTGTTGATTTTGTGGCTCCCACTGGGCTCTCACACATCAGGATGATAAAATCTATCCATTCTGTAAAGAGACGCATTATCCTTTTAACAAGTGCGGGTGTGATTCTCTCTCCTTTTTTCCTACCTCCCTCTCCTCCCTTCCTTCCCTCCCTCCCTCCTTCTTGTCCACGTAGGCAGGTACTGATGTTCAAGTTTGTTTGGAAAACCAGGAAAAAAGAAATGAAAACTAGTGAAATAGCTCAATCCTGCCTCATTTTGCCCTGCAGGGAGGGATGCGCCCATTGAACCATCCTTTGCCGTCCCCTTCCAGACAGGGTGGCTGATCTCAGGCCCCTGCACTGTGGTGGGGGGCAGGGAAATGGAAAGGGGTGAGCTCCTGGTCAGTTTTATAGAAACAAGTGATCACAGATACAATGAAGCTCTTTTCAAAACCCTTCTCAATCTTAATTCCCTTAATCCCTCACTCATATGTATCCTTTCTATCCACATCTTATACATTTGGTACATGTGAATAGAGACATGAACAACGGACTGTTGTTTAAGGTTTACCTTATCGGGATCTGCAGTATATTCTTTTACAATGTGTTGTTTTAGTGATCTGAGAATTATTCTTATGGGTATGTGCCATTCATTCATTTAGCTGCATTGCTTGATAGACATTTATTCCTCCCTTTCCTTCTTGTTGGTTTCCAGTTTGTCAGGACTGTAGACAATACTACGGTGAACATCTCCTGTATGTGTATTTTTGAGGCTGTGATTCTCAAAATACCGTGCCCGAATCATTAGCAGCAACATCACCTCAAACTTGTTAGAAAGGCAAACTCTGGGACCTTCATCCAGGCTGACTCAATCAGAAACTGGGGGTGGGACCCCACAGACTGTAATTTCACAAGCTCCCCAGTGATTCTGATGCAAGCTCAAGCTTGAGAATTACTGCTCTAGCTTTATATTTTCCAGGAGGATTACTGGGTTATAGGATGTAACTTTTCCAACTTTAGGAGATATGGACAAATGGCCTTGAGAGTAATTGTGCTAGTTTTACATTCCTAAATATTATCTCTCAGTCTGTAGCTTTTTTCTTAACTTTTTAAAATGGTAACTATTGTCATTTAGAAGCTTTATATATTAATGTAGTTGAATTTATGAATGGTTTTCTGTATGTTTCGTGTTTTGGGTCTTGTTTATGTCTGGACGGCAGAGTGTCCTAAATGGGCTTCTAATCATTTAAGACTTTTGCTTTTCTCATTTGGGTCCTTAAACCATCTGAAGTTAATTCAAATACAGTAGTGCTTTTTTCTGACCTGTTCTTGCTGAAGAGATAGGGCTCTTGTCAACTTTTAAAAACCTGGATAGTTCCCTAAAAGATAAAAGTATCCTTATAGGTACTGATTTGGTTGGAGTGGGGGATGGAGGATGGTAATAGAGAATATGTGTTCATATTCTCTATAAAAAAAGAGAAAAAATTAGGGGCACCCGGGCAGCTCAGTCAGTTAAATGTCTACCTTCGGCTCAGGCCATGATCCAGGGTCCTGGGATCGAGCCCTGCATCAGGCTGTCTGCTCAGCGGGGAGCCTGCTTCTCCCTGTCCCTCCGTCTGCATCTCCCACTGCTTGTGCATGCTTTTTCTCTCTATCAAATAAGTAAATAAAATCTTTTTTAAAATTTTATTTATTTGACACAGAGAGAGATCACAAGTAGGCCGAGAGAGAGGGGGAAACAGGCTTTCCCCCGAGCAGAGAGCCCAATGTGGGGCTCGATCCCAGGACCCTGAGATCATGACCCGAGCCAAAGGCAGAGGCTTAACCCACTGAGCCACTTGGCGCCCTTAAAATCTTTTTTTTTTTTTTTTAAAGTTCCCATTGTTCAAAAAAAAAAATAAAAGAAAGAAAAAGCGAAAAGAGACAAAGTATTTGCTGTAATGAAAAACACAGATTTATTTGAAGTTAAGATTACCAGGGGAGAAGTTGGCACTGTGTTCTCTGTGACTGTCGTATTTATAGTGTGGTGCATTCTGTGAGCTTATTTATTTGGTGCATCATAGGTGCCATTGCACGTGGGTCCTGTTAAACACACACACACAGGCTGTGAAAGCTGCACTATGAAAGTTGCACTATTAAAATACATCGCTTTCTGTCTCTATTTGGATACTTATACCCTCAAGGAACACCCCTAAATTAGTCCGCATAAATTAATAATCAACCCATGTACTTGATCAAGTTTTCTTTGATAGGAGGGTCTTACTAAAAATTCAAAGCAAATAGGGGATTTGGGGGTAATTAGTATTCTGTTGGGAAGGACTCTTCCTATACTTCTAACTGATCCCATAACCAGGGCACAGGCGTGCAAGAGCGCTGGGCTCCAGGGGTCCCAAGAGGACCAAGTTTGGCCACTGGCTGCTGACGAAATCCAAAACCAGAGAGAGGAGTGGTGGAGAGACAAGGAAGGAAATTATTTTAGTGAGGCCAACACTTGGAAGACAGTCGCAAAGACGGTCTCCAAAGTGTTGAAAATAATTCTAGGTTTGTGTAAAGAAAATGTGGGACAAGGGTCAGTGGGTACATGTGGGTGGGCACTAAAGGTCAGTGTCTTGGGGTCAATCAAGTGGAGTCTTGCAGGCTCAGGGCGGTCCTTATTGTTTGAGGGGTAGTTAAGTTCCCATCAAAGGATGCCTTGCCCCCCAAGGTCTTTTTATTTTTTAATATTTTTTAAAGGTTTTATTTATTTATTTGACAGACAGAGATCACAAGTAGGCAGGTGAGGGGGTGGGGAGAAGCAGGCTCCCTGCTGAGCAGAGAGCCTGATGCAGAACTTGATTCCAGGACCCTGAGATCATGACCTGAGCCGAAGGCAGAGGCTTAACCTACTGAGCCACCCAGGCACACGGGCCCCCAGGGTCTTTTGCTCGAGTTACTAGATAAACTGGAAAGAATAATTTAATCAGTTAGAAATTATAGACTAAGATAAAAATGGAGGTAATTAAATTCCTTTTTCAACCCCAGATGACTCTCCATTATAATCCCAGTGCTTGGAACAGTGTCTTGCACACACAGTCAAGTGCTTTATACATATATTTTTAATTTTTAAAAGAGTTTTGTCTATGAGAGAGAGACCGAGAATGCAAGCTGGGGGAGGGGCAAAGGGAAAGGGAGAAGCAGGCTCCCTGCTGAGTAGGGAGCCTGATGCAGGGCTCAATCCTAGAACCCATCATGACCAGAGCTGAAAGCAGACGCTTAACTGACTGAGCCACCCAGGTGCCCCGGTTTAAGTGCTTTTTTATAAGTGATTCACAGTTATAAAAAGTGCTGGACTACCCAAATTTTCTGGCTCTGACTTTAACCTAGAAGTGCATGTCTTGCAGAAGAATCGCTTAGAACACAGTATTCACAAAGGCCACAGCGTCACAAGTTATGAAGACTGCTCACCTGCCATTTTAAGTATTTAAATGTGTCAACAAATATGGGGCTTTGGAAAGATTCATTAGTGCATGATTTATACATTCATATTGTTAGGCCCATCCTAGGTTTTAATTTAAATTACTATATATTAAGTCCAGTTCAAAAAATTATTTTTGTGAACTGACTGGGTACTGTACCAGGGTTTAATGATGAGTATGACACAGTCTTTTCCTTAACTTATTCATGATACCGCCTCCCACCAGTCAGAATGGCTAAAATTAACATGTCAGGAGACAATAGATGTTGGTGAGGATGCGGAGAAAGGGGAACCCTCCTACACTGTTAGTGAGAATGCAAGCTGTTGCAGTCACTCTGGAAAACAGCATGGAGGTTCCTCAAAAAGTTAAAAATAGAATTACCCTATGGCCCAGCATTTATACTACTAGGTATTTATCCAAAGGATACAAAATAGCAATTTGAAGGGTCACATACAGCCCAATGTTTATAGCAGCAATGTCCACAATAGCCAAACTATGGAAAGAGCTTAGATGTCCATCAACGGATGAATGGATAAAGAAAATGTGGTGTGTATATATATATATAATGGAATATTACTCAGTCATCAAAAGAAGGAAAATTTGCCATTTGCAATGACATTGATGAAACTATTAAATTAAGGAAAATATGTTAGAGAAAGACAAATGCCATATGATTTCACTCATATGTAGAATTTAAGAAACAAGACATGAACCTTGGGGAAGAGAAGGAAAAATAAAATAGGTTAAAAACAGAGAGAGGCAAACCATAAGACTCTTTTTTTTTTTTTAAAGATTTTATTTATTTATTTGACAGACAGAGATCACAAGTAGGCAGAGAGGCAGGCAGAGAGAGGGGAGGGGGAGAAGCAGGCTCCCTGCTGAGCAGAGATCCTGATGTGGGGCTCGATCCCAGGACCCTGGGATCATGACCTGAGCTGAAGGCAGAGGCTTTAACCCACTGAGCCACCCAGGCGCCCCAAACCATAAGACTCTTAATCATAGGAAACAAACTGAGGGTTGCTGGAGGGGAGATGGGTGGGGGATGGGATAACTGGGTGACAGACATTAAGGAGGCACATGATGGAATGAGCTCTGGGTGTTATATGCAACTGATGAATTCTTAAATTCAACCTTGAAATTAATACCCATATGTGAAATAATTTGAATTTAACTTTTTAAAAAATACCACAAAAATTGGGGCACCTGGATAGCTCAGTGGGTTGGGCCTCTGCTTTCGGCTCAGGTCATGATCTCAGGGTCCAGGGATCAAGCCCCACGTCAGGCTTTCTGCTCGGGGGAGCCTGCTTCCCCCTCTCTTTCTGCTTGCTGCTCTGCCTACTTGTGATCTCTCTCTCTCTGTCAATTAAATAAATAAAATCTTAAAAAAAAAAAAAACCAAAAAACCAAGCCTGGAAGAATTTTCCCGAGTAGCGAGTGGTGTTGTAGGTCTTCGATCAACTGGTAACTGAAATGTGTCTGCTAGGGTAGCCACGGCCTACTTTCTACGCCACTGTGTGCCAGTACCTTTCCACTCACCGCCTAATTCTCCTGTGCTTTATCTGTTTTGCTTTGCCTCGCTCAATTCAGGGCCTTGCAATATAATGCCAGGAGGTTCAGTTTTGTCACTGTGGCAGTCAATGAGCCTAGAGGTTATTTGGTTTTAATTTTCATTCATTAAAAGAATCAATGTGGGGGATTTAGTCCTTCAAATGGTTAATGGTGGGACATTTAGGTAATTACAACTGTTGAGTGTTCTCTCTTCTGCTAATTGTTTTTATTGAACAAGATTTATATCTAGGTCTTGAAAAGAAGTGGTTGAAGCTGTGGGTAACACAGGCCGACATTTTGGGAGGAAGGAGTGGATGGAGATCTTCTGGGTCCTAGGCCTTCACCCTCCATGGAGCGTCAACCTCTTCATATTCCAGAGAATAGATGTAGGGTAAATTATCCCTTCAGGCTCAGGGAAAAGATCCAAGCCAGATTCTGTCTATATTTGGGTACTAGTCCCCTCAAGTAGCCCCCTAAGTTAGTCAGCACAACTTAATAATAATCCATGTACTGGGTATTATGGTTCCTCCGGTAAATGGCCTTCGCTTCTATGTGGCTCTCCCTTTGTCAGATACTCTTCTCCATCCTTCCTAGTACTCCGTATCTTACCCTTTCTTCACAGGCTGGTCCCAGAACCATTCAATCACTCAGAGGCATTCATCCTTTAGTCATTCATTCAAATTTATTATTTCAACAAACCAATCCTCTGCTAGGCCCTGGAGATGAGAACAACAATGAGAAGTTGAAATTTTATTTTAACTTGTTTCCTGACACCATTTTTGCTTTTATTTATTGTTAAAAATTCTTTCATGACCCTGGGGTTTGGGTTATTATGGTTTGAATATTCCCTGGTCTTTGTCTACAGTTATCAGACATCAAATTGATGGTAACTAGGTCCAAAATAAATCCTTAAAAGTACTAAGCGATAATAGCTGAGATTAGATGTCAGATAAATTAAATATGAAATAAGGCTGAGAGACTGATAGGAAATAGCTCACAGAAGCTATGCTGAAAGAACTGACAAGACTGACCATTTCAAAGCCTCTTGTATTTCTGTGTGGTATTCAGTCCAGGTCTGACCATACAGACATAGACTTTGTTGTTCTCCTAGATTCGATATCCCTGATTCCTATCACCACATCTCTCTATCACCACATCAGGGAATCTCATCAATTCTACTACCTAAATGTCTTTTTAAAACCACTAACCTCTCCCATCCCTCCTTGGGGGAACTTCTGGAGTGTTTCACTCTACCTCCCAAGAACCAACTGGCTGATTTGGTGGTCCAGTAAGTCCTTGAACTTGCCACTATCACGCTGTGTTGTAGATGTCTGGCCATTGCTAGCCTTTATTTTTTTTATTTTATTTTACTTTATTCTATTGTGAGAGAGAAGGAGAGTGCCCATGGGGGAAGGGGGAGAGGGACAGAGGGTGAAGGAGAGAGAGAATCTTAAGCAGGCGCCATGCCCAGTGTGGAGTTGGAAGCAGAGCTCAGTCTCATACCTCAGATCATGACCGGAGCTGAAATCAAAAGCTGGACATGAGCAACCCAGGCACCCCCATTGCTAGCCTTGATTAACCTGTGAGTTCCTTAAGAGTAGGCATTGTGTGTATTTGTGTCTTCTCATCACCAGTACAGTGTCTGCTGGCATACTACAAACAGTAATAAACGTTTGTTGAGTTAAAAAATGAATTTAATAAACCAAGGAACAGTTTCCCTAAAACTCACAAGGGGGCAGCAAGGAATACAATTTTTTCTATTGTCTGCAAAACCTCATCTCTTTACAACTAGAAGAAACACTAGCTTAGTTGAGTGAACTTCTCATTTCTAGGAATGCTCAAATATTTCTTTAGAGAAGGACTTCATGGCACTCAGGAATGGTCTCATAGGTGCCTCACTTCCAGGCTTTTAAAATGTCATCCAAGTACCCAATCTGTTGGCCATCCTCCCAAAAGTACATTTTGGCTGTAGCTCTGTGTTTAGTTGCCTTAACAGACTCTCCTAAGATTATGTAAAATAATAGGCATGGCCCTGAACAGAATGTTCTGAGGGTAGAATTTGTCTTTGTGTTTTCTTGATTTCTCACATCATCACATAATTTTACCACTCTAAATACTGAGGGCCCTCTCCCCATTTTCAGAGAGGAGGAAATGAGGTTCTAGTGTGGTTAAAGATTGGCTTTTACGTGGGGGATTTGGGGGGTAGTAAAAGAATAAATGAAGCAAGATGGGCTCGGGAGGGAGACAAACCATAAGAGACTCTTAATGTCACAAAACAAAGTGAGGGTGGCTGGGGGTGGGGGGGTATGGAGAGGGTGGTGGGGTTATGGACATTGGGGAGGGTATGTGCTATGGTGAGTGCCGTGAAGTGTGTAAACCTGACGATTCACAGACCTGTATCCCTGGGGCTAATAATACATTATATGTTTATTAAAAAAATTTAAAAATTATTTTTTAAAAAAAGGATTTGCTTTGATTCACACAACAAATTAGCGATTGAACTGAAATCAGAATCCCAACCTCCTGACGTCGAATCTTCTATTTCCCTTCATTGTCTGAAGGTCAGCAAATGCTTTGGTTTAGTAACAGAAGCATAATTCAGGGTACATAGACTTTGGTATCCAATTCCTTCTAGATAAATGAGTGTTTACATTTCAGTCTTAATGAAGGTTCAATTGTAACATCTAACTATCATGAATAAGGGGTTTGTACATGTTCTTTTCCTTTATTGGATTAGGAGACACAAGAAAAACAGCCTCTACATTCTCACAATTCTGAAATCATACAGTAATGCTACAGGGAAGGACAAAAGTTTTCCTCCACGCTCGTAGGGCCCCTAGGTGGGTCTGAAAATTAAGCTGATAAAGACAGATTAACAGGAGAAAAGCATACAAATTTTATTAAATTTTTACATGTACACAGGAGTCTTCACAAGAGAATGATGATCCAAAAAAGTGGCCAGAGCAGAAAGTTTTTATACTTTTTAGACAAAGAAAAAAATTTGTGAAGAATTGGTAAGACAAAGAAGTTTGGGTTGGGGTAGTAAATGGTGAAGTAGGGACTAGAAAGATAAAGGTTAGTTTAACAGGGTTTGTTCATACATCTTTCTTGGCCCCCAATTTCCTGTCTCTGGTGATGAAAATGTCTTCTTTCCTCTTGATACAAGGAGGTTTCCTTTCACAAGGGAGTTTTATGAACTGTTTCGAGGGAAGAAGGGTGAGGGGAGCAGAGATCAGAGTGACCTTCTCGCTTTTGCTGTTGTTTAAAAATTCCTTCCGCTTAGAAAGGGGAACCCTCCTACACTGTTGGTGGGAATGCAAGCTGGTGCAGCCACTCTGGAAAACAGCATGGAGGTTTTTCAAAAAGTTGAAAATAGAGCTAGCTGCCCTATGACCCAGCAATTGCACTACTGGGTATTTACCCTAAAGATACAAACGTAGTGATCCAAAGGGGCACGTGCACCCGAATGTTTATAGCAGCAATGTCCACAATAGCCAAACTATGGAAAGAACCTCGATGTCCATCAACAGATGAATGGATAAAGAAGAGGTGGTATATATACACAATGGAATACTATGCAGCCATCAAAAGAAAAGAAATCTTGCCCTTTGCGATGACGTGGATGGAACTAGAGGGTATCATGCTTAGCAAAATAAGTCAATCAGAGAAAGACAACTATCATATGATCTCCCTGATATCAGGAAGTGGAGACGCAACATGGGGGGTTTGAGGGATAGGAAAAGAATAAATGAAACAAGATGGGATCGGGAGAGAGACAAACTGTAAGAGACTCTTAATCTCACAGAACAAACTAAGGGTTCCTGGGGGCTGGGGAGTCGGGAGAGGGTGCTGGGGTTATGGACATTGTGGGGGTGGTGTGTGATGTGAAGTTTGTAAACCTGGCGATTCACAGACCTGTACCCCTGGGGCTAAGAATACATTATATGTTTATTTAAAAAATTCCTTCCACTTAAGATATTTAAAATGCCAACTTGCCATATTTGGGGGTAGCAAGTCTTAAGCCCCATCACCATGGATATAGATATTTTGAAATATCTTTAAAGAAATGAATTTTTGAAATTATTTGTTTTCAGACATTTGTTCTCTAGAAAAGAGTATACTTTTCAAGTGATTTATTATATCTTTTCTGAATATGAAAATTATAAATGCTCTTTTACTAAAAATTCAAACATTAGGGGCCTATACAACATGGATTTGAATATATACCATTATCTGGGGTGCCTGGCTGGCAAACATTGGGTGTAGGGTTTACTTAAAAAAAAAACAATGGCCTCCGAGACAATCACTATCAATTATTCAGTATATCACTTTCCAGAATTTTTTTCTATGCACACGCTAATAGATACTGTTCCCCCCAACAAAGAATGGGATCATGTTATCCACTTTTTTTAAATTGAGGTAAAATTCACATAGCCTAAAACTGACCATTTTAATAATTTTATTTATTTATTTTAAAGGATTTTATTTTAAAGAGAGACTTTGCGTATGCTAGTGTGGGGTTGGGGAGAGGAGAGTGAGAACCTCAAGCTGACCCCCTGCTGACGTGGAGCCTGGTGAAGAATTTGACCCTATGGCCCTGAGATCATGACCTGAGCCCCAACCAAGAGTCTGACACTCAACTGACTGAGCCACCCAAGCACCCCGTAAACCATTTTAAATTGTACAATTTACTGGCTTTTAGTACATCCACGGTGTTGTGCGACCATCACCACTATCTAGCTGCCCAGCATTTTCATCACCCCATGAAGAAACCCTGGACCCTATTCACGTGGTTGCAACTTGCTTTCTTATGTAATACATGCCACTGTGTAAAGATCTGTCTCATGCTCTTTAACAGGTTTAGAGTATTCTATTCTAGTACTGTAGCTATTTACCAATCTCAAGTAGTGGATAGTTAGGTTATTCTGGAATTTTTAAATATTATGAACACTGCTATAGTGAATACCCTTGAACACTTGCACACTTCTGTGAGACACATTTTTAGAAATAGTAATATTGAGGGGTGCCTGGGTGGCTCAGTCAGTTAGGCATCTGCCTTCAGCTCAGGTTGTGATCTCAGGGTCCTGGGATCAAGTCCTACATTGGGCTCCCTGCTCAGCAGGAGTCTGCTTGTCTCTCTCTGTCTGTTCCTACTCCCTGCTTATGCTCTCTCTCTCTCTCTTTATTTCTTCTTCTGCTTTTTTTTTTTTTTTTTTTGGCAACTCCCCCAGGCATCTCTGTCTTTTCAAGTAAATGAATAAAATCTTTTTTAAAAAAGAGGGGGGGCGCCTGGGTGGCTCAGTGGATTAAAGCCTCTGCCTTCAGCTCAGGTTGTGATCCCAGGGTCCTGGGATCCCTGCTGAGCAGAGAGCCTACTTCCTCCTCTCTCTCTCTCTGCCTGCCTCTCTACCTACTTATGATCTCTGTCAAATAAATAAATAAATAATCTTTAAAAAAATAAAAATTAAAAAAATAAGTTTAAAAAAAAAAGCGACTGACTCTTGGTTTTGGCTCAGGTCATGATCTCATGGTCATGGGATCGAGCCCTGTGTGGGGCTCTGCACTCAGTCTGGAATCTACTTCAAATTCTCTCTCCCTCTCCCACTCACTCTTCCTTTCTCAAATAAATAATCTTAAAATAATAGAAATGTTGAGTCAAAGGAGATAACCTTAAAAATATAATAAAAATTTCTGTATTTCTGTATTTCCCTCTGAAAGATTTATACTAATTAATAATTCCAACAAGAGTATACCCCCATTACACTTTCCTACCCTCTTGCCAACACTGAATATCATCAATCTCTAACTATTTTTCAATCTGATAGGTAGAAATAATCACATTATTGTTTTAATTTTTGTTTGGTTAATTCTAAGGGAGGTTGAGCATCTTTTAATGTTTATGAGCAGTTTTTTTTTTAAAGATTTTATTTATTTATTTGACAGAGAAGAGAGATCATAGATAAGCAGAGAGGTAGGCAGAGAGAGAGGGGAAAGCAGGCTCTCTGCTGAGCAGAGAGCCCAATGTGGGGCTAGGTCCCAGGACCCTGACATCACAACCAGAGCTGAAGGCAGAGGCTTAACCCACTGAGCTACCCAGGTGCCCCTTATAAGCAGTTTTTCTGTGTGCTTGTGACTTACCTGTTCATGATCTTTGTCCACAGTTTTATTGAGGTGCTTTAGGTAGTTAATAAGAAAGTTTTTTGGAAGAGTTTTTGCATTCCCATTTTGAGCAAACTTTTTTCCTTCCCTGCCCGGGAAACAAGTTCTCTTTGTGTCTCTCATGTGTGTTAAGAACTTCCAGGCTATTTGGCTAATGTAACCTTTTCCTGCTGAAGAGCAAGGGCTTGGTCAGTGATCATCAGGATGATGTTAATATCCTATTTCCGTTTCCTTTTGAGTCACCATCCTCTTTTTCCCTCACATTAATTGCTTTGTGTTCTCTCTGCTTGATGCATTTGACCTTCAGTTTTTCATGTAGTTCTTCTTGCTAATATTCGGCTGCACTCTATCAGAGGAAAACTAATTCCTTTGGCGTTTTGAGTACATTATATAAGGGAAACTCCATTGCATTAGAATTTCTTTCAAGATGTGTCAAATTTTTGTCACAACCAAAGATTACCCTTTGACTTATACGTTTTTCTTCAGAGTCGACCTTTTCTAAATGTTATTCAGACTCTGAGGGCGAGTCCTCACCACAAAGTCAATGATAGCCACTATTTCTTTGTCAAAGTGAGAATGTCTGACTAAATCCCAGATTAAGTGACATAGGCAGTTTTGCTGAGTTCCCCTATAAGGGGAATGCTTTTCTGGTTGTTTTGTTTTGTTAAATATTGTATTTATTTATTTGACAGAGAGGGATCACAAGTAGGGGGAGAGGCAGGCGGAGGGAGAGAGAGAGGAAGAAGCAGGCTCCCTGCTGCACAGAGAGCCCGATGCGGGGCTCGATCCCAGGACCTGAGATCATGACCTAAGTCGAAGGCAGAGGCTTAACCCACTGAGCCACCCAGGCCCCCCTGTTTTTTAATTCAAATGGCTATCCTGGGTTCCTATGTGCTTTCAGGTAGGGCTTTACCCCAGAGCAGCAGCAATGACCTCTGCGGCTAGCTTGAGAAGTTAATGAACCTTGTAAGGTCCTTTGCAAAGGAAGAGTTGACATAAATGGGAGGTGTGTTCTATATGGTTCTCAGGGGAGTAGAAACAAACCAAGGATGAAGAAATGCTGACACAGGCAAGTGAGAACTGTGAGGGTGATATGTTGACAACACGTAGACCCCCAGAGAAAACATGGGAGGGTGAGACGGTCACAATATCACTGCATCTTTCATGGCTGTAGCACTGGTTTTCAAGTAACACATTCACTTACAGTCCAACCTGACCACTGTGTGATGTGGGTTGGATTGGTTGTACAAGGGTCATAGACCCTTTATTATCTCTACCACCAAGCACCAGTGTGGGAACAGATCAGGGATTCTCAGTCCTTTTTAGCTCTTAGCTTATAAATAACCTTTATTTGGAGATGGACTGAAAGGGACAAGCGAACAAGAATTTTCCCTTATGTGCCTTTGACAATGAATAGAATGAGTTTTTGTTCTGTTTCGTTTAAGCACAATATTATTCAGTCACCTTTCTGTACCAGCCCCCCTATTCCAAAGGTAGAGCCACTGTACTCACCTAGATGGGGTTTTTACATGGTTATCTATGCTACTAGTACCTTTAAAGACATTTAGCACCTACCCTTTACGGCTTCCTGAATGTTAGTAAGATCTTTAATTGGTATAATCTGTTTCTAACATTAATTTATTATATAATTAATTTTTCTTCAATTACACACACATTATATATAATGTATATAATATGTAACATATAATGTATAATGTGTATATAATGTATATAACATATCACATAAATGATATATAACATATATAGCATATATATAACAGACATTTTGCTGATAGAAAATTTGCCAGATACAGCAAAATATTAAATAAACTTAAAATCAACCACATTCTTATTAAAAATTCTTCTTAATATCTTGATATATACCTTCTGTGCTGCATATGCTCATACAGTTGTCATTTTTTGAGGAAATTATGTTCTACAAAGTCACTGCAGACAAGGAATTTGTAAATACTGAATGAGTAATGAACCAGGAGAGAGAAGTACAGGGTTAGGTTCCTGTGAGCATCCGGTCACAACATTTTCATCAGTTGATCTATACATTACCTTGTTTCACATGTGTTTTAAAAGAAGACAGTTTATTTAATACACATTGTTAATTTGTGACTATTGAGCTCCTGGCCAACAGCACTAAAACTGACGTCCCAAAACACCTCCTGTAACACATGTGTTCTCTCCGGGAGGCATGTCACAGGCTTCTGGGGCATAGGGACATGAGACCCCACTTCAGCACTGTGTGTGGGGGCATTGAAACAATGAAGTCACCAACAGAAAGCACAGAAATGTGAAACACGCAGCAGTAAATAGACCGTGGAAGAACCCATGTTTCCAGTAGGAGAGCTGAAGCAAGGAGTCCGGGTGGCCGTCTCAACCGCAGCTGAGGACGCACTCGGGTCAGGAGACTCACATTTTTTGCTGCTTTGTGAAAGTCCGCAAGTGACCCCAAAAGCATGGAGATTATGGATTTGGGGATTACAAATAAATGTTAGAGAATAGATGAATTTACAAATACAGAATCCACGAATAATAAGGATTGATTATGTATTGTAACATGTTTGATTCCCTTAAAAATATCTGGATTCCCGTGGATATATAGTAGTCTAAGATATGAATGTACTATGACTTATTTGGTCATTTTCCTAGTCTTGGAGGTTTAGTTTTCAAAATTTTGCTCTTTTATCCTCATCCTTCGATGTAGATCTTTTTTTTTTTTTTAAAGATTTTATTTATTTATTTGACAGAGATCACAAGTAGGCAGAGAGGCAGGCAGAGAGGGTTGGGGGAAGCAGGCTCCCTGCTGAACAGAGAGCCCGATGCGGGGCTCGATCCCAGGACCCTGGGATCATGACCTGAGCCGAAGGCAGAGGCTTTAACCCACTGAGCCACCCAGACACCCCTCAATGCAGATCTTTATTCACATCTATTACTTAATTGTATCTATTTCTGTAAGAGGAATTGTGGTTCTAGTTTTAAAACAGTGACACATGGTTACGTTTTGTATAGATAATTGAATTTTTAGGTCACATACACTAAAGGGTTAACTCAGCAGGCATAGGTGTCTAAATTCTGTATGTTCTAACCGTCTTTAGGACTGGCCTTTGACAAGGTCTTGGAGACAGCCTGTAAGCCCTTGGAATATCCTGCTTGATAAGGGAATCTGTGTGTGGTGAGCAGAGACCATGCCAGATAGCTTATCGTAATAATGTGATTTATGGTGAACACCTGTTTTGGTTCACCTGGGGCTCTGGGTCACATGGTATCAGTTAGAACTTTGGGGGTCTGGAGCTTGACTAGCTAAGGTCAGTTATCCAGATGCTTCATGCCTCTGTGATTGACTATTTATAAAAAACCTTGGACACCAAGGCTCAGGTGAGTTTCCCTGGGGACCATACTTCCTATGTCTGGTTACCTATTGTTGCTAGGAGAATGAAACACTGTCTATGTGACTTTGCTGAGAGAGGACAATCCAGTGCTGCTTTATGAGAATTTTCCCATTGCAGTAATTAAACCGTCACAATTATAGCAGTTTTTCTGAGTTCTGTGAGTTCAGGGAATCACTGAAACTGAGGGTGGTCTTGGGGACTCCCCCCAATACAGTCCATTCTATGTTTTTGCATACATGCAGCATTCTGTCCTTGAAATCAAGCACACTGTATTTTGTGAGAGGTTCAAGAAGCTTTCAATGGTAATTGACTATACTGTGGACAAGGTTTTTGCCTTCGTCCTATTTTTAGAAATCAATCGTTATCAGTTATAATTCCACAATTGAACATCTTTTCAAATACTTATTGGCCCTTTGGATTTCTTCCTCTGTGAATTGTCTGTTCACATTCTTTTTCTTGGCTGAGCCATTCTTGAATTTCGAAAACAATTTAGAAAAGCATATTCACATATACACAAAGGAAATAAAGTTCCATTTCCCTATTAGTTTATGGAGAGTGGTGCTTTCTATATAGTTCGTGAATAATCCCTAAAATTGCTCACCCCTCCAGAATACCAGCTTTCTCTAATATCTAATTTTCTTATGCCCTGCCTCTAGTTTAAATCATGTCTGTCCCATTGACAGGCTCCCTTAGGCCTTCTTTTCTGGACAAAACTTTTTCTCACTGAATTTGTTAATTTTTTTTCCAGTGCCTCTAAGATAGATATTTTCCTTTATGTCACCATCTTGCAAGTTTCGACTGTCCTATTTGATGCTTATAATAACCTTCCCGTGATTTCAGCGACTTCTTTCAGAGCCATCCTACAGATGACAGTTTAACTTTCTCAAAGTACGGCTTCATCGTACTACCCTTGCTCAAAATCTCCCAAGACTTTCTTTAGGTTCTCTTATCAGACTTGGAAACTTCCGGATGTGCTGAGCCCTGCCCATTCCGTTTACTCCTAAAATCAACTTCCAGTAGAAAGGTCCTGCAATAGGACAAACGTTTGATTTCTGAGTGGTTGGTCTAGACCTACTGAGCCAGGAAGATGAGTTGTGACCCAGGAGGTTGAAGTGGTAGGAGATCTCAAAGCTGTTACAGTGGTGAAAGCACCTTATGTTAAAGCAGTTAGACTATTGCTGCTAGAATCAAACTTGAAGCAAGCTGAGAAGAGTGTGATACCTGAGAACAGGACTGTATGTTATGGATGCCAGGTCCTAACAATAGCCTGTTTTTGTTTGTTTGTTGCTTCCTAGGGGTCTCACTTCCGTTCTCTATTTTTAGTGTTCACTGTGAATTGGGATAGACTCTGGATTTCTCCAAGATCTTTTAAGGGAAGCCTGTCAAAGGATTAGGAAGACGCAGAAGACATTACCCTCAGGGATCTATCTACCCATTTCCGTCTGTCTGTATTTCACCTGGGCATGTATAGACACATGTATAGACCCTGAAATGAGTGGAATACTGTGGAGTATGGAGGGTTTCTATGAGAACGAGTGGACCAAGTATGTCCCAATAACCCCAGTGCAGACCAAAGTCTGAACTGTAATGGCTGGGACATAGAAAAAAATGTTGCTCCTCTAGGAGGCCTTAGTGGCCCATAGAATTGTATCGCCACAGAACCAGATGGGGCCACATTCCCCTGACATCTCTGGATGAGGGAATGCAGGTGCTGGGATCCCTGATACTTTGTTTTCTAATCCACTTCCGGGGGAGGACCCATTTGCCTAGCTAATTGCTTCCTTCAGAAAAAGATTTGAGGGCACCTGGGTGGCTCAGTGGGTTAAGCCACTGCCTTCGGCTCAGGTCATGATCTCGGGGTCCGGGGATCGAGTCCCGCATCGGACTCTCTGCTCAGCGGGGAGCCTGCTTCCTCCTCTCTCTCTCTGCCTGCCTCTCTGCCTACTTGTGATCTCTCTCTGTCAAATAAATAAATAAAATCTTTAAAAAAAAAAAAAAAAAGGATTTGAGACTGCATCAGACAGGATAACCAGGAGAACCAAGCCAACCGTATCTGTTTAGACTCAACTTGCAGGAAGCCCACAGCCAGTGGAGACGTGTCAGATGTGATGGGTCCCAGGCTCTCCTGGGTAGTATTAAAAATAGCCCTTACTATAGGAGGTCTTTCACCCAAATGAGCTGGGCTTAGGGGTTAGGCAAAGGGATGCATTTACAGAAGTATCTCTCTCTCAAAATAAATAAATAAATCTTAAAAAAAAATAAAATTCTGATCCTAGCTCTCAAGAGAATCAGATTTTATCTTATAATGAGAGTAGAGATAAGAAAAATGATACATGTTTTAAAAAATATTTTTATTATAAACTAATTATATCTTCATTAGGGTCAGTGGTCAATGTTTTGATGTTGGGGGGAGAAGGAAAGGAAGGAAAAATCTGTAAATGATCAAAATTTTGAAACTATAGGAAAGTTATACTGCATCTAATCTGGGAATCCAGAAATGTAGTCTTTTTTACATACATTTAAAAAAATAGAATTGGAATCTTACCAATTTATATCCTTTTTTGTTACTACTGTGTCACTAACTTTAATCTTTAAAAATGTGAATGTAATTAATGTATGTATTATTTAAGTACTAAATGTATATATATTTTTACTATTTTTAGATTTTAGCTATATTCAGGTTTGTTAACATATAGTGTATCATTAGTTTCAGGGTAGAATTTAGTGATTCATCAGTTGCATAGAACACCCAGTGCTCATTATATCAAGTGTCCTCCTTACTGTCCACCACCCAGTGACCCCATCCCCCCCCCCACCTCCCCTCCAGCAGCCCTCAGTTTGTTCCCTGGAGTTAAGAGTCTCATATGGTTTGTCAAGTACTAAATATAATTGAATCATACTGATCAAAGATGGATTTTTAACAGTGTAACAATATCTGAATAAGTCATTTATTCTCTATTCACCTTTCATTTCTTCTTTTTTTTTTTTTAAGATTTTATTTATTTATTTGACAGAGAGAGATAACAAGTAGGCAGAGAGAAAGGGGAAGCAGGCTCCCCACTGAGCAGAAAGCCCAATGTGATGCGGGCCTCGGGGCTCGATCCCGGGACCCTGGGACGGTGACCTAGCTGAAGGCAGAGGCTTAACCCACTGAGACACCCAGATGCCCCTCACCTCTTGTTTCTTAACCGTTGATGTCTCCAAGATTGTTTCTGTTCCATTCTTTTTTTTGATTATGTACATGGTACATTTGTCAAATGTTAGTATATATGTTTGCATGATCTAAAATTACCGTGCTTGGTAATTTTTGACTATGGCAATTTCACACACCTATGCAGATACACAAGAGAATTGTTCGGTGTTTATCCTGTGTCTTGCACCCCCAAAGGTTCTTCAAGAGAAGCATTCTTCATTTGTTACTCAGCCTGTGCCTCATAAATTATTTTTTAAGTGATGCCACTGCATGGCTGATGTACCCGTTATACTGCCTCTCACATGTTGCCCTTCTGGCACTCTGCGTCCTCATCATGAACTTAGCTCTTCCTAAGTAGGGGGGGGGGCAGAAGGAGGGGCGAATGGTGGGGGAGCTGGATAGACTTCCTGAAGCAGACAGTCTTTGTGCTATGGTCTGCTGTCACTCTGCATTTGCTCACTTGCATTTTCTGATGATAACCCTGACTGGCTTAGAAATGTCAGAGGCAGCTGTGCTTGAATCAAACTAAATCGTCAGGCCCCTCTCAATGGCCTCTGCTGCTTGCTTTCCTCTGGGGAGACACACTTTAAATGTGCCTGAATTGCATTTTTTGGCAGATTGTTACAGTAGAATATTGACTCTCTGATCTGAAGCCAGGCTTGTCCCAGGGATTGTCTGCTTTTCTAAGAGCTAATAATGAGAATTGATCAATGGTGCTGGTAGGGGGGTGGGGAGAGATGAGAGGTGGAAGGAGGAAGAAGAGCGGACCGGGGACTGTTCAGAGAACACTGAATTCTGAAGCTGTTTGGCAATTTATCTCTATTATTTTGCATTATTTTTTTCTGGTCAGAAATGAAGCAAATTTGTAATAGACATTGTATAACTGAATTAAAGCAAAGTGAAGCAGGCAGAGCAAATCTCCACGCTGTCCTTTTCTTTCTGTTAATTTCCCTATCCTTCAGTTCTCAACCCCACCATATCCATATAGGTCAAGTCTGATTACAACTAACCCCAGGGGGAATTACATCATTTTCAATGTAGTGGAATTTCATTATTGCAATAGGAAGCCTGGGAAGATAGAGGATCGGTTCGGATTCACCCTCTTGGGAAAGAAAGATAAATACCTACCCTTCTGATTAATCATTATTCCTCATTCTCAAAACAAATAGCCAAAGGAAATCCATCTGCATGAGAAGGGACAGGGTGGTGGAGATATGAGCAGATACTGATTTATTTTTTAAGTTGAAACTTCCTTGTTTTTAGTAAGTGACCTCCTTCCTGCTAGTCTGACCAGTTTTACTTTCTTTTAAAGCACTGCTCCACTCCCTGTCCAACCACATTTGTTGACAGAGACTGTTGTTTTCCCCACTGTATATTCTTGGCTCCTCTGGGTACTTTCTATGTGCAGGCTCTAAGTGATTTAATCCTCAGAACCATTCTATAAGGTAGGTACTATTTTTTTAAATTTTTAAATTTTTTTTATAAACATATAATGTATTTTTAGCCCCGGGGGTACAGGTCTGTGAATCGCCAGGTTTACACACTTCACCGCACTCATAAGGTAGGTACTATTACTATCCCTACCTGAAGACAAAGAAACAGAGGCACTCAGAGGTGAAGTCATTTACCCATGGTCATACAGTTAGTGTGTGAAACCACATGAACCCAGAGTCTGAGCCTAGAGTTTATGCTTTTGACCTTTCTGCTGGGTTGGGTGGTCCAAAACCAGGGAAAAATACATTGTGCTGACATCAATCATATGGATCAAATCCAGTAGCACAAATAATATTAAAACAAAAATTTCCTTCTTACCACAAATCTCAAGCTTCAGTTGTTGACTAATAAATTTTGAACAATTTCAATTACATACTCCTAGTATAGGAAACAGTAAAATAGGCATTGCTTGCAATTTCTTGTAATGGAATTTGGCTGCGTGAATTACACTGTAATAATACTTACCAAAAAAGGAGCTTCTCTGTATTCTAATAAACTTTTAAAAAGATCTGATTATAATAAAAAATTACCTGTACTCTTTTTTTTTCTTTTTTTAGTTTGAAAGTGTTCAGCAATATGGCATTCATTCTAGGAAATGTCTAAAACCAAACTTTTAAGCCTAGAAACCGTAAGAATTTGAAAAATGAACAATTGCTTTGATTTAAATTTTAAGAGTTAATAAAAATTTATAGATGATAAAGTGATCTGAGTTTATTAAAATTTCTAACTCATAGTTAAGTAGTAGAAGTGATCACAGAGAACATTTGCATATATGGCTGAAGATTAAAAGGTACACATTAAAGAGTCACATTACAGAGATGGAAGTATACCTCTCATTTATGGCACCATCTGTCTGGTTCCCATCTCCTACCATAATCACGGCTGTTAGGTTCCTCTGAATCTTTCCAGAATTTCTACATATAGAAGTAGTTATGAATAGGCACTCTTCTTTTTTACACAAAAGATAGCACTATTCTATGCTTAAAAAAAAAAACCAACAAAAATCTGGGGCACCTGGGTGACTCAGTGGGTTAAGGCCTCTGATCCCAGGGTCCTGGGATCGAGCCCCACATCGGGCTCTCTGCTCAGTGGGGAGCCTGCTTCCTCCTCTTTCTCTGCCTGCTTCTCTGCTACTTGTGATCTCTGTCTGTCAAATAAATAAATTAAAAGAAAAAAAAATCCTTTATGTATCCTGAAGACTTTTTTCCCATATAAACATATAAAACTTTCTCATTGTTTTTATATATGTGCGAAATATTCCAATATATAGAAGTACCTTGATTTAGTTAGCTAATTCCCTGTTAATAGACACTTAGATTGTTTTTCAGTCTTTTGTTATTATGGTGTTTGAGTGAATAACCTATGCAAGTATATCTGTAAGATACATTCCCAGGAGTAGATTTGCTAAGTTGAAGGATATACACATTTGTAATTTGGGTAGATATTGCAAATTTCCCTCCATAGTAGTTTTGTTAATTTACACTTCTACCAACAGTGTAAGAGAGAGGCTCTTTCTTCACAGCTTTGCCAACAATGTGTATTCTCAAACTTCTGGATTTTTGCCAGTTTAATAGCAGAGAAATGATAGCTCAGTATAGTTTTAATTTTCATTTCTCTTATTATAAATAAGGCTAGTTATCTTTTCCTATATTCAAAAATGTTTTAATTTCCTTTTCGTGTGAATTGTTCCTATCTTTAGCTCATTTTACTGTTGAATTGGGTTGATGGTCTTTTTCTTATTTTTATTTATAGGTGCTCCTTCTAGATACATGAGTTTTGCATTTTATCTGTGGAAAGAATTATAGAATTACATTTTCCTCCAATTTGTAATTTTTCTTCTGACATCACATATAGTGGTTGTTTCCTTCCTTCCTTTCTTCCTTCCTTTTGTCAAGCCAAATTTAAACATATTTTTATGTATTAATCCCTCTGCATTTTGTTTAATGACATCTAGCTTTCAAGTCACAGTTAGAAAGATTTTCCTTACACCAAAGTTATAAAAAAATTCTCCTTTCTTTCCATACTTTTATGGCTGACCCTTTCTCTCCCTCTCTCCCTGTCTCTCCATTTAGATCTGTGATCTACTTGGACTATTCCTAGTGTCTGGTATGAGGTATTGATAATATTTCATGACATTAATTTGTTTTTATATTGATGCATTTTATTTTCTTACTTCCCTCATTGAAAGTAAATAGCCTGCTCAGGATCTCTACAGGGCAGGAAACGGGTATTTTGCAAAAGTTTTGAACTTTCATTTCCAAAAGCTTAAGCTCTTTGGAAAATTTTAAAAAAGAAAGAAAATTTAGAGTTTTCTCTGGTAGAGGAGATTTTCTGGTAGAAGTAGATGTCCTGGAGAAGAAGGTAGGAAAGGGGACTTCTCCAGAACTCTAGGCATGGGGGATTTAGTAAGTTTTGAGAAAGAGTCCAAGTCCTAACCACTGGTACTGGAGGTTCCATTTAGATAAGACTATGGAAGACCCAGTGGTAATTGATTGCTAGAACCATTTGTATCCCAATTTGCCCCACTACAAATGCAAAAGATCAGGATCTTGACACAACTCAGAAGAGGTAAGGGAAAGGCCTTAGGAATCATTAATCTTATTTTTTTCTACTTGTCCAGGAGATGAGGGGGCTGAAGTCAGAAATTAGGTGTTTATATAAAACAAAGTGATATTTCTTATTACCTGAATTATTTTCATTATACCTACTACATATGCTTTAATTAGATATGCATTATTTGTTGTGTCTTATAACTCTTACCTTATAACTCATCACTAAACCTGCCAAATTTTAATATACAAGATTAGAGAATTCCAACTTTTAAGAAGTCATGAGCTTAGTTCCAGCATTGTGGAACTATATGTACTAGGGTCTCCTTGAATCCTTGAATGCCACTGAGCCATAAGATTTCTTTTTGTTTTGTTTTGGTTTTGGTAGGGGTTGATGGCAACGAGGCTCAGGTGCACAGAATAGAATTAATCAGACTCCCCAGTTCTTGGCACACAATTATTATTCAGTGCAAGGTCACTTTCCTGTTCCGTTTTGTTATTTTCCTCCCTTATTCCCCATCTTACCCCCCTTTTCAAAGTTACCCAGTCCAGAGGCTTTTCCCATGGTTGCCCATAATGGTTTGGGATAGTCCAAATATCTCTTTAATAACCAATTCCTATCGACTAACGTAGTGGAACAAGCAACAACATTTCAACAAGCAAGTTGCAAAAGGAGCATTACTGGATTGGATAATATTCTAGTGGACTTTCTTCACCTATCAAAAGGAGATTAATCATAACCTGCTCCATGCCTAACATAAAAGTATACGATAAAGAAAAATAAAACATGATCATGGAATGTTTATGCTTTTGAATAGAAAAGTTACGTATCGGGGAGCTTTCAAATATTGAATAAGCTAAATAAGGCAGCAGCAAAAATCTTTGAGTACTAATGGGAAATCTCAGAAGTCTTTATTTATTGGTATGTCAACTACTCTAAGATTGCGAGGGTAACTCACTGACCTGAAAGAAACACCTTTTAAACCAGTGTGAGATGTGGCTAATTGACTAATCAGAGTAAGAAAGACCCAGATGACTTTTTAGAATAATTCAGATCAGAGTGAATATTGACAGGGCAGATGGTGAATGGCACTGAAAGGCAGATTTAATTTATTTACTCTTTGTTTTCTAGTTTCTGTAATTTTAATTAAAGTGAGTAAAAACAAAATCTTGTCTAACCATTTTTCTTCCCAATACGAAAGGTGTTGACACATCATATCATTGAGTTGGGAAGATAAAGACAAGGGCAAGGATTGGAATTTGGTGTGAATTAACATATCACAGGGCTCTTGTGTCTGTGAAAGGTGAGGAAACAAACACATGTGTTAATGTAATTCCAACTGTAAAGGAAGGCTGTCAAGGCATGTGTGTGTGCTTGGCCAAGTGCTGTTGATTCCAGAAATGTAATTTCATTTGATGGATTTTACTGTAATTAACACAGGGAGTTGCACTAGCTCAGAACTCTTAACTTTATTATCTTGGGAGAAGAACTATGAAATGTGTGCACTTATGAAGTAGGATTCATATTTTGCAGAGGGTTTATAATGCTAATAGGTCTTGGGAACCTTCTGGGATTGTGTCTTCAAACTTGCAATTAGGGTTTCTGTTTTGCAGTCTGAAGTGTGGTTTACCTGGAGCATTTCATCTTAAATGGTGTTTAATAGAACTCGGGAGCTCTTCAGGGAAGGGACTTGGATTTGGCTGTTGTTGCCTATTGAAAAGCACTAAGTTCACTTCTAGAGAAAACTCACAGTCACTTTTCATGTGTACACTTGATTATTTTTAAAAAGCTAGTAGAGTTTGTATCTAACAATTCACAAACACATAAAGTTTACATGAGTAAATTGTGTAGAGGGGTCGCCCTCTATTTTAATGATTAAACAAAAATCTTGGAGGACTGCATGAACATAAGGTAGACAGGATAAACCAAAGGAAAACTAATTCATGGATTTCTTTTCATAGTAGATAGGAATAGCTCATGAGGTGTCTGGAACAAAATCTTAGTTTGGAAAGGAACGACCTGGAGATAGTAAAGCTCAAGCTGTAAGATGGGATCTATCTTCAGATCCGAATTCAGCTAACAACTTGGATACTGTCAAAGCAGTCTGCCCTTTCAAACCTCTCTTTGGGAAACTAATTAGCAGAATAATAAAAAGGCAAGATCAGCTCTTGTCTTCCTTGTTGGGGATATAAAAAACAGTAGTTCTAATTAGCAATAATTAAAATTTAATTAAGAAGCTCTTTGCAATCCTCCTCCCCTCTCCCTCAACTGGTGCTTGCCAGCTCTTGGTTGTGGAGCTGTTTTTATCCCTGTGGTGCTGAATCACGACTTAATCACAAAGCCTTAGATCACAGCTTACCCAGCCCTGAGAACTAATCACCGCTGCCTTCCAAGAGTGACAAGTACATTTCTAGATTTTAATAACATGAACAATTACTTTCTCCAATTTTATAATTCTAAATTATGACTCTTCTTTCCTCTTTATCAATGAATTATAGATGCCATTACCCTTTTTTCCCCCTTACCTTTATATTTGTTTCCCAAGTTTTACCCCTTGTTAAGACAAGAGGACAATAGGAGACCAAGAATATTAAATATTTGAACCCAAATTTCAACTTCTCTGTTTTAAAGTAAAGCAGAAAATTGGCTTATGAAGAAAAGGCACATTGGTGAGCCACGTTTAAAAAATGAAAATATTTGACTATTAAATAATAAAACAGCACACTGCAGATAAGGATCGAGGAAAGCAAATGCAGTACTTGATGTCACAAGTCTTCTAGAGTCATCTAAGTATCAGTTTGAGTTTAGAATATTTCAAATTATAAAAAGGAACTCCTCTGAATTGTATGCTTCAATATGATTACAATGAATTTTATGTTATGTGAGTTTTTCTCAATAGAAAAGAGAACTCAAACTCTGACTTTGTCCTAGTTTTGGGAACGAATATTAATCACATAGCTTACAGAGAGGGGGAGAAAAAACCCCTGAAGATTTGATAGATCATTATGAGCAAAAGAAAAAGGAAATAATCAAGAACAGAGGGAAATTAGTTTTTTAAAAGCCATCGGACTAAGAAATATAACCCCAGTTCTTTAATTATTAAGGGAAGGGCTCTGAATCTGCGCCATTATCTTAATTATGTTTCTGGAGCAAACATTATTTCAATGTGATAAAAGATGACATGACACTAAAGGTAAAGCCAGAGCAGATGTTACATGAGTAACAAGCCAATAGGCCCACATTCTGGTAATTTCTTCCCCACTAGACATGTTCTCATTAATCTGTGATTAATAGGATTTGAGTATAGTAAATGATGATGATCTATTGTCTGTCTTTGTCGAGCACCATGGAGAGAGTAATTTGTCAGCTCAGCTTTTGTGTGACTATTTAATAGCAAAGAGGGAGAGAGAAAAGATGCTAATCTTCTAATTGGCATCTATAGAGAAGGTCTAGGAGAATACTGCCTGTATGGAAAGAGCCCAGAATAATTCCTATGCCTGAGGAAAGCAAATGTGGACTCTATGTATCTTTTATGTAATTGTGCCTTCTAGAGAAAGAAAGGAAGGGGTGGGGATAAAGAAAAAAAAAACAGTAATGAAATAATCTTAAGGGATTATAAACTAACATTTACTAACCTATTCATGAGCCGTTGTCAACTGTAGTGACTTGCTAAAAAAGCAAGCAAAAATTTTAAAAAATCACCTTTGGTTAAAAAATAGTTGCCCAGAGGCACCAAAAAAAGCAGTATATAAAATAAGAAACCACCATCATCATTACCACCATCAGCACCACCACCAACTAATACACTGAAGTTATGATTGTAGAAATATTAATAAATCAATTAATCTGATATCTTGAGCTAAAATGGTTTGATGATTAGTCTTATCAAACCTGCTGTGGAACCTTCTTCAAATGCCTGTCTTAGCCAGAACAAGGTATGAAATTGGTCTTTCCCTCCTTCTCTCCTCTTCCTCCTTGTCTTTAAAAACTTCATACGTTTTTCTATATTTTAGGTTTTTCCAGGTATTCTGGTTGCTGGAAATGAATAAGACTAGGTAGGAGAAGATATTTACAACGCATGACAGCAACAAATGATTAGTATACACAGACCATATAAAGAACTACTGATCAACTTTTGGCAGAATATGGGCAATGAACATATGAATAGGTGCTCAATATAAACAGTAATCAAGGAAATTTAACTCCAAATGATAAGATCCCATCCATATCCATCAGATTGGCCTAAGTTAAAATGCATGAGTAGACTAAATGGGGACTCAAACTGTGGTGGGAGTAAAAATCAGGCAACCATTTTAGAAAGAAAATTGTCAATATTTAGTAATTCAATTACAGTTTGTCAATATTTATAGCAATTCTCCTCTAGATCTTTATCCCAAAGAGATTCTTACACGTGTGCACAAAGAGACATGTAGAAGAATATTCATTGCGGGATTGTTTAGAATAGTGAACACAGTAGGAGTAGTGTAGTAGTTTTGGCATGTGTGTGTGTGCGCGTGCACGCATGGAGGGACAAAACTACAAAGACTAGATTTCAGCTTTTAAGAAGGGTACTAAAAACATTAGATAGGCTTCTTGTTTCTCTAAACTTATTGTTTTCATAGACTTGAGAAATTAATTTCTTTGTGCCTCAGTTCATCTGTAAAAAAAAAAAAAAAAAAGGAACCATTTAAGGTCTCTTCCAGTTATAAAGTTTAAAGATTCTCTTTTTAGGGGTGCCTGACTGGCTCAGTCAATGGAGCATAAGAATCCCGATCTCTGGGTTCGGAGTTCAAGCTCCACATTGGGTGTAGAGATTGCTTAAAAATAAAAACTTTACAAAGTAAAACATAAATAATCTATTTTACTCTGAAACACTAATCTTGATTTATACGAAACCAAAGCAGATGAGCAAGATTTTCCAAGATTTTTCCCCAAGTTAGTAACAAAAGTACATTTGTTCATGAAATATTATGGCTGTTATCAAAAGACAAAGGAAAGTTTTCTATCATGAAATTAGAAGGAAACCATTCTTGAGGGGAACAATATATACATGTATGTGTTTTGTGAATATATATATAAATATTTACATATATGTTATATATAAATACATTGTTCAAGGAGTGCTTGGAAAAAAGAGTTGGAGAGAGATGAATTAGATTTTAGACAGTAAGGTCTTCAGATATCAGTTTTTGCAATAGGGACTTTTCAGAGGAGTAGAAACATTTTGTCTTATATATTGAATTTCTGAACCTAATAGGATTTTGCATCAAGGGTGATTATTTTCAGATCAGACAATGAGTTGAACTTCTTTGGTCCCACATGCTGAGCTGCAAATACACTAGCGACTTCCCATCACATAAGTTATTCTGCAAAGTACTCTCCTGCTTTCCTATAATTCTAACCCTGAGTACCCCATGAAGGGACCAGAAAGCAAAAATGTAGCTGTTTATTATATTAATTATAAGGCTGTGCTCTGTGATAATAATCCATTTGATAGTAAGTCCTTGATATCTCCCAATCCTGGCTTTGCAGGATGTTCATTCCTGGTTGAAAAATGAATTCTTCTTGGGGGACAATGAGTTGGAAAAAGGCAGGGAAACTTCCATTTATATTCCTCTTGCAATCAGTTTCAACAAATCAGATGTTAAGGTATAGCATCTCTCAAATCTCCTCAAACCGTATTTGCTTTTGTTTCTTGCAGCCTAGAGAAATCTTCCCTTTTTCCTTTATTCCAAAAGCCTTTTCCATTTTGATTGGTATAGATTATAATGTTAAGAAACATTGTGGGATACAACATTAAGGAACAGACTACGGGTTTAGTTGGAAGAAGATAACTATTCACCATGCATTTCCTTCCTTTTCTCCCCCTTTATTGAGATACAAGTGAAATACCACATTATATTAGTTTCAGTGTACAGCATAATGCTTTGGTATTTGTAGTATATTACAAAGTGCTCACCACAATAAGTCTAGTTAACATCTTGTACCATATATAGTTAGAAAATTTTTTTCCTTGTGATGAGAACATTTAAGAAGCACTCTCCTGGCAACTTTCAAATATGCAGTATAGTATTATTAACCATAACCATTGGGCTGTACGTTACACCCCCATGACTTGCTTATTTTGCACCTGGAAATTTGTACCTCTTGATCCCCCTTTAACCACTGCATCACCCCCCACTTCCGGCCTCCGACAGCTGCCAGTCTGTTCTATGTGTCTTATGAGCTTGGGATTTGTGTTGTGTTGTTTTTTAAGATTCTGCATATAAGTGTTTTTCGTCTTTCTCTGTCTGACTTATTTCACTTAGCATGATGCCCTTATGGTCGATCCATGTTGTCATAAATGACTAGTTTTCATTCTCTTTTATGATTTAACAATATTCCATTGTGTATGTATAGCATTTCCTTTTTTAGTCTCTTATATTTTTGGCTTTTGTCTTCACCACGCTACAGAAAATCTTCTAAAATTAACTGCTTCTGGGTGGCAAACTATATGTTCTGTAAGGGATTAATATCCAAAATATACTCCAAACCCAAAAGGAGCTCACACACTTAATAGCAAAAAATCCAATAATCCAATTTTTAAATGAGCAAAAGACCCAAATAGACATTTTTCTGAGGTGGGTGTGGGGATAGGGTAACTGGGTGATGGGCACAAGTGATGTGATGAGCATTGGGTGTTGTACACAACTAATGAATCATTGAATACTATATAAAAAACTAACGATGTGCTATATGTTGGCTAATTGAAGTTAAATTTTAAAAAGATACACAAATGGTCAAGAGGTGCCTGAAAAGGGGAAATGCAAATCAGAACTGCAATGAGAAACCACCTGGCACATGTTAGAATGACTATGGTCAACAAGACAAAAACTAACCAAAGCGAACCCTGTGCACTGTTGGTGGGAATGTCAGTTGATGTAGCTCTATGGAAAATGGTAAGGAGGTTCTCCAAGAAATTAAAAATAGAACTATCCTATGAACCAGCGATCCCAGTTCTGGGTAAATATCCAGAGGAAATGAAATCACTATTCCAAAGAAATATCCGTACTCCCATCTTCATACATTGTTCACAATAGCTAAGGTATGGAAACAACCTAAATGCCCACCAACAGATGAATTAATTAGGTTGATGCGGCACATATACACAATGGAATATTATTCAGCCTAAAAAAAAGAAGGAAACTGTCATTTGTAACAACGTGGATGAAATTGGAGGGCATTTTGCCAAGTGAACTAAGAGGATGACAAATATCACAGAATATCTATTATATGTGGAATCTTTAAAAAGAAGTTGAACTCATAGAGCAGAAAAGTGGTTTCCAGGGATTGAGGATTGGGGGAAATAGAGAGAGGGTTAGTAAAAAGGTAAAAACTTATAGTTATAAGATAAATAAAGTCTCAGGATCTAATGTATAACATGGTGACTATAGTTGATAACACTGTATTAATTGAAATTTGCTAAAAGAGGGAAAACTGAAATGTTCTCACCAGGAAAAAAAGATAACTATGTGAGGTGAAGGATGTGTTAATTAACTTGATGGTGGGAATCTTTTCACAGTATATGTATATCAAATTGTCATGTTGTCTACTTCAAATATCTTAGAATTTAATTTAATTATACCTCAATAAAGCCAGAAATAAATTAGCTGCTCTTGGCTAAACCTAACATTCTTGTGTCTCTTGGCACAGGCTTTATCCCCCACTTTATTTCAAATAATTATAGATTCATGGGACTTGCAGCAAAAACTAGTAGAGATCCTGTGTGCCTTTCACCCAGTTTTCCTCCAGTAATAGCATCTGATATAATGAAATGTTATATCGTCTTATATAATGAAATTGAGGCTTCCCCAGTTTTATATGCAGTGACATGTGTATGTGTGCATATGTATGTGTAGGTATATGCAATTTTATCATGTATGTAGGTTGTGTTATGACCACAATCAAGATACAGAACTGGGGCACCTGGGTGGCTCAGTGGGTTAAAGCCTCTGCTTTCAGCTCAGATCATGATCCCAGGGTCCTGGGATTGAGCCCCACATGGGGGGGGGGTGGCCTCTGCTCAGCAGGGAGCCTGCTTCCCCCTCTCTCTCTGCCTGTCTCTCTGCCTACTTGTGATCTCTCTCTGTCAAATAAATAAAATCTTAAAAAAAAAAAGATACAGAACTAATCCATCATGACAAAGATCCTTTATGTTACCCATTTATAGTAATTTTACTTCCTTTCCTTTCCAAAGTCCGTCGTAAAAAGTCCCTTCCAAAAGTCCCTCATAACCACTAATATGTTCCCCATCTCCATAAGTTTATCAGTTTGAGAACATGATATAAATGGAATAATGGAAATATGTAACCTTTTGAGATTGGCTTTAATCACCCAAGATAATTCTCAGAGGTTTTTTTTTGTTTTTTTGTTTTGTTTTGTTTTGTTGTTGTCTTTTGTTCCTTATGAGTTCTACATCTATGGACAACTAACTCTCCATATTGTATCTCTGCTTGTGTATGATAATAGTGCCAAAATGTTTGTTGGTCCCAAACTGAATATAGTTTCTATTATTTACATCCTGAGAGCCTTCTAGCCTTACCACCCTTCCAGCTGCCTAGTATGAGAGTCCTGAAATTGTTTTTGACTCATCCTTTAGCTCAGCCTCCAATGTTCAGTTGTGTATCAAATTCTGATTATTCTTTCTCTATGCCTCATATTTTATTCTTTTTCCTTATTCTTTTTCAATTCTCAAGCTATTGCTCTCGTCCGTAGTCTGTCTTACCTCTGTGCTATTGAGATAGACCCAGTAGCTAGTCCTTCTGCATTTTATTTCTCTCTACTCAAACCCTTTGTATGCAGTCATGATCTCGAGGGGTCTGTCTTTCCTGGAGTGTCAGTACGGCACTACATTAGCAATGCCTGGGTGACCCAGTTGGTTAAGTGTCAGCCTTCAGCTCAGATCATGATTGTAGGGTCCTGTGATCGAGTCCTGCATTGGGCTCCCTGTTCAGTGGGGAGCCTGCTTCTCCCTCTGTCTCCCCTGCTTGTGTGCATGCACTCGCTCTCTGACAAATAAATAAAGAAAATCTTAAAAAAAAAAAAAAAAAAAAAAGAACCTACGTTAGCTCACTAGGTTCTACTACAGATACTTTGCAGTTCTGTTGTCCTTCCAGTTCAGTCATGCTGGTCTTCATAGGTCATTTTCTTATCTCTGTACTCATACTGTATTTCCAGTGGAACTCGTGTGTGGGCATGTATGTGTATGTGTGTTTACTAGCCAATATTTTGTGTGAAATTTTGCCTCCTGGAAGTCCTAAGAGGCTTAGTAACACTGAGAAGAATCATGGGGCATCTTGGCGTCAGATGGGAGGAGCCACTTCCCGAGTCCTCGGTCAACTGCCTGTCTAGCCCTTCTCTCGCAGTCCTTTGATGTGGTCTGGTTTCTAAATTTCACCACATAGAATTCCAAAGAATTCCTCTTCCTATCAGGAAGGCTACGAAGCAGGACAACGATTCCTAAATTTCCCTCAACTGGACCGTTTTAGCAGTAAACATACAGATGGCTTTTTACTTTTAAGTATTAAAAATTCCTTTCCTTCCCTCCCCTCACCCCTCCTCTCACCTCTCCTCTCCTTTTTTCTGGTTTCATTTTAAACTGCTAGTACATTTACAGGACCAAACCAGAAGCAGTAAGAATGCTAAAAACAAAAAGAAAAACAAAAACCTACATTCCTTTCTCCTAGTCATCTTAGGATAAGTAAAGTCACAAAAAATTTATTTATTTATTTATTTATTTATTTATTTATTTATTTATTTTTAAAGATTTTATTTATTTATTTGACAGAGAGACACAGCGAGAGAGGGAACAGAAGTAGGGGGTGTGGGAGAGGGAGAAGCAGGGTTCCTGCTGAGCAGGGAGCCTGATGTGGGGCTCAATCTCTGGACCCTGAGATCATGATCTGAGCCAAAGGCAGACACTCTAACCAGCTGAGCCACCTAGGCGCCCCCCACCTCAATTTTCTTTTTAAGATTTTATTTATTTATTTGACACAGAGAGAGAGAGATCACAAGTAGGCAGAGAGGCAGGCAGAGAAAGAGGGGAAGTAGGCTCCCTGCTGAGCAGAGAGCCTGATGCGGGGCTCGATCCCAGGACCCTGAGATCATGACCCAAGCCAAAGGCAGAGGCTTAACCCATTGAGCCACCCAGGCGCACCCCCAATTTTTTTTTTAAATAGTAGTAGCTGTACTTCATTTTCATTGAGATACAGTTGGATATTATCTATTTTCTCAGAGTCAAGCACGACTTGTTTGAACCTTAGAGAAAGCCCCACGCGCCTTACATTGTTGTTTCTAATTCAGTGTTCTTCCTACCTAACATATAGAAAAACAATCCAACAATCAACAATCCCTTGAGAATCAATGTGGAACTCTGGAGTCAGAATAGTTTTATTTTTATGTACATATGTATATATTTACATTTTTTAAAAGTAATCTCTACACCCAATGAGGGGCTGAAACTCACAACCCGGAGATCAGGAGTTGCATGTTCCACTGACTAAGCCATCTGGGTGCCTGGAGTTCTGTTATTTGTGAACTTCCTGTCCTCGGGCAATTTACCTGATTTCTATGAGCTTCATCTTTTCCTCTGTAAAATGTAGATGGCAAAACTTAGCTCCTAGGGTTATGAAATAAATAAGATATCACAGGTAAAGGACCTAGCCTAGAGCTGGCACAGAGTAGCCCTCAACAAATAGGACTTTACTCTTACCCTCTCTTTCTTCTTAGGTTACTTCTGCACATATGGGGACACTAACTGCTTACTAAATGAATGTATAAAGATATTCTTTATTCCTGCATGGAAATTTCCTTTCCTTCCATTTCTCCTTTTCTTCATTGATGACTTGACTGCAACATAATAATCCTGATAACTTTCATTAAGTCTTTATATTAAATAAACAGTAGTTTGTACATTATTTTGTTCTCTTGGAAGATGGGGAAGCCATGTTATGAAAAATAATAGAGTAAAAAAATGATGAGGTAAAATAAATCCAATGTTTATAGTTACAGTGAATGAAGCAATATAAGGGTATGAGATTGGAAAAACATCTTTAAAGTATCCCTGACAAGGGCAGAAATGGTCAGACTGTTAGAAAATTATTTTAAGTTGAGACAGGCTTAAATTTTACGAAGATGGATTTCTAGCTATAGAGAAGTGAAGAGGTTGACAAATCAACTTTCCCCCCAAATCAACTATAAAACTGTACAGAACTTTCAAGATCAATCATTTTAGGGCTCAGGAAATCTATTGGACTCAGGCAAACCACAAACTGAAAACCGTATGTTCTTTAAAAACTGCTGAAAAATGGGAGGCTTCGCTAAAGGAGTGAGTGTCCAGGGGCCATCTCCATCTTCTACCCTAGTCTGTGGGGGCTCTTGGCCTATTAGGATGGTACTGGCTCTAAAAACCAGGAGCCAGAAGAGGCTAACCTGATTTGGAGTAGAGGATAGAAAACCCACATTCAGCTAACAGGAAAAGCCTGCAGCTCTCTTAGCCTTAGGTCTTGGTTGAAGCAAAAGGCATAGGAAGACCACCCAGAAATTTAACATATCTTAGCAATAAGCTAACTCTTTTCAAATCTATTTTTACTGAGATATAATTGACATACATCACTGTGTAAGTTTAAGGTACCCAGCATTATGGTGTGACTTATATACATTGTGAAATGATTACAGCAATAAGTTCAGTTAGCATCCATCAGTGATATAATATAAAGAAAAAATAAAACAACAAAAATTTTTTTGTGATGAGAACTCTTAGGATTTACTCTTGACAACTTCCCTATAGATCATTTAGTAGCATTAACACAAGCTATGTTGTCCGTCACATTGCTAGTATTTGTTATGTTACACGGGGAAGTCTGTACTTCTTGACTTCCTTCCTCCAACTCCCCCTCCCCCGAACCTCTGCCTCTGATAACCACAGGTCTGATCTCTTTTCCTATGAGTTTGATTTGTTTTCTTTTTTTTTTATTCTACATAAAGGGGAAATCATATACTATTTATCTTTCTCTGCCAATTATTTTACTTAGCATAATGCTGTCATGGTCTGTCCATGTTGTTGTAAATGGCAGGATTTCCTCATTTTTCATGACTAAATAATATCCCATTATATAGAATAGAATAGAATAGGATAATTATACCACAACTTCTTTATTCATTCATCTATTAGTGGGCACTTAGGTGGTTTCCAGGTCTTGGCTGTTGCACTTAATAGCAATAAGATAAATCTTGGTTGGAATTCCAAACTTCTCTGGCCATCTGGGAACTTGAAGGCATGTGCTGTGAAGACCAAGAGGGCCCTACAGCAGAAAGTGATAAAACTGCCCAAACTTTAAGTGCATCATTAAAGCAAGTAGCAAGCTGACCTATCATCAAAGAATGGAAGTTTTCAGAGTTAGAGGTGTTTGAATATTTCTAACTAATCATTCCCTCACCACCAACCTCTGCAACCTCAGGGATGATTGCTAGGAAGTGAGGCCAAAAGATAAAAGTGAGAATTAAACATCCCTGATCAGTGATATCTGTGACCACTTACATTGGGGGGTTACTTAAAACAACAGCAACAACAATACAAAGCCAGCAACAACAAAAGTCCTAGGAGGGAAAAAGAAAGAAAATAAGAATCTAGAATTGCATAATTTATTACCTAAAATGTAATAAAATGTAAAAATTTCTAAAAAAATCACAAAGTATGCAAAAAAAAAAAACCCCCACAAGGAAATATGATACATACTCAGGGGGAAAAACTGTCAATGGGAAACTGCCTCTGAGTAGTCCCAGATGTTAGATTTAACAAAGTCTTTAAAGCAGTTACAAATATGTTAAAAGAATTATATATTATAAATTTGTTCAAAGAGGAAATCATATTTAACCAATTAAAGAGCACAATAGTGAAGTCAAACTTCTGTCTGACATGATACAATTTTCTTACATATAGCCAAAACACAGTAATGCTTTCCCCAGAAGTCCTTGAGTGATGTTTGCTTTTCTCCTTGATATCCTATAACGTAAATACTATAATGTAAAGTTAACTATTATTTTTTTTAAGATTTTATTTATTTATTTGACAGAGAGATCATAAGTAGGCAGAGAGATAGGCAGAGAGAGAGGGAAGCAGGCTCCCTGGGATCAATGACCTGAGCCGAAGGCAGAGGCTTTAACCCACTGAGCCACCCAGGAGCCCCTAAAGTTAACTATTGTTAATACATCTTACGTGTTACATGATAAGGGGGTAAGAGAAGGAAGAAAAACATGTTAACCATGTATATATATAAATATACATATTCATAACCAAAGAAGGAAGAAATAGTCATAAAAATTTCAGTCTTCTGCAACTAGTCCTGTGGTCATAGCTAGTATTTATGTTAGAAAGTATCAAGGAGGGAGGGCTGCCTGGGTGGCTCAGTTGGTTAAGCATCTGCCTTCAGCTCACGTCATGATCCCAGGATCTGGAATCAAGTCCTGAAATGGCCTTTCTGCTCTGTAGCAAGCCTGCTTCTCCCTCTCCCTCTGTCCCTCCACCTCCCCCCAACCCTGTTCCTGTTCTCTCTCTCTCAAATGAATAAATAATTTAAAGAAGTGTGGGGGGGGAACTGTCCTCTACACCAAGAAGGCGCTTTGAGACTGAAAAATAAAGCCAGTAACTCCATACAGTTTACACAGCATTTTATTCAGGATCTCTTACTGATAGGGCAGTTCAGGTGGGTGACACTTTGGAGCTGTGCAGGTCTTGCCTGCAAAGTCTGGACCCTAGTCTACAGATTTTATGGAATGAGAGGATGTGCAAGACGGCTTTGTAGTGAGATCTGCAGGGTCACGTGCACCTAATTGACAGCTGACATTTAACAGACTTCATGGAGTCATTTGTGTGTCTGGAGAGGGAAAGACCGTGTTATCTCTAACAAATTCATGGGAGGCTGAAGTAAGCCCCTCCCCCCACCCACTCTGGCCTTGGTGGGCATTTCTAAGGTATGTTTATTGATCTCCAAGGGGCATAAACCCAAGAGAGATCAGCTAGTGGAGATGAACAAGATAGAGGGCCAAAGATGGAGTCAGTATTGTCAACGCTCCTACAATTTATAACCACTTTTTCCTCTACCCAGTCCATAATCCTTTGCCCTCAGCAAGCACCTCAGCTAGTTGTAGTTCTTTGCCTTGTGGGGTAACTAAACCTTCATTCCCAAAGGGCTGGCCATTAGCAGTCCTGCTTTAAGTGGTTATTGTAGTTTTCCATTGACTTTAATCAAAGGGTATGGGAGTGCTAAGAGATGTTCTAAGGGATCTCTCCCGTTTCCATTGTGTATTAGCAGCCCAGTTCCCCTTCACGAATCAGGATCAGTCACCCAGGGCAGTACAGTAAGTTCCTCCTTTGCCTGATAATCCAAAAACAGGACAAGTCCAGAGTGATCAGGTGGCAGTCTTACATTCCAGTTCAGTGGAATCATTGTTGTATCTCCTGTGGAAGCATTCTTCCATTTGGAACAAAGATCTCGAGACCAGGAAATCATAGGGTCATGAGGATGGGAAACAAAGCTTTTCCTTAGGTGGATCACTAGGGATTAATATTGGATGTACTGACTTAGACATATACAGACTCTTGGAAGACATTATTCTGGGCTTGCAAGGTGGTCACTGAGCTTGCACTGTAACTGAGTTTTTGAAAGTGATTCTACTATTCCGTCAAGCCAGCTATTTCAGAATGATGAAGGCGGTAGAACTGATGAATTCCGTGAGTGTGGCCCCACTGCTGCCCTTCATTTGCTGTTAAGTGAGTTGTGAGATCAGAAGAAATCCTGTGCAGAATATTGTGATAGTAAAATAAGGCATCTTATAGTCCATGGATGGTAGTTTGGGTAGAAGAAGTGCATTACCAGAGTGGTAAATCCATATCAAGAGTGTCTGTCGCATTAAGAATAAAACACTGCCCCTTCCATGCTGGAAGCAGCCCAATGTAATCAGCCTATCACTAGGTAAATGGCTGATCACCCCAGGTAATGGCACCATATTTGAGACCCAGTGTTAGTCTTTGTTGCGGGAGCCACTGAGCAGTGGCTAGAGCCAGATTTGCTTCCAAGAGTAGAAGTCCATGTTGCTCCATTCCTGCTATTATGGACACTTTGTTCACGATCCCAATGGGCAACGACAGGAGTGGCTGGGGACAGAACGAGTCATCCTACCCTCCTGATTATGAAAACTCTTCTCAGCTGAGTCACTCTTTGGTGAGCATTCACATGGAACACAAATATCGTCAAGTTTTTTTGCCCATTTAAGAGTTCTGTCCACATACCTCTTCTCCAAACCTCTTTGTCATCAATTTTTCCTATCATGTTCCTTTTAAGTCCCTGACCATCCAGCCAAAATATTGGCCTCAGCCAATGCATCCATATAGACTCATATCTTTGGCCATTTTCTCCTTCCAAGGAAAATGAACAACCAGATGCACTGCTCCATTTCCCCTCCCCACCCCCCAACTCTGGGAGGATTTCTCTTCACTACTGCCCTTCAGGGGTGTCCCAGAAAGGGGCTGTATTGTGCAGTTGTTTGTTTGTGGGTGGTGTCTGCGTATTCTACAGCACCATCTGTAAATCAGCTTCTGCTTTCTCTTCTTCTGTCAACTGGTCGAAAGTAATTCTCTATGAGGTCGGATGTGCAGGCTTGGAGAGAGAATGTAATGTAGCCAGAATGGGGGTCATGGGAATTTGGGCCACTTCCTCATGTAACTTACTTATACATTCAAGGCCTGCTTGATCCTAATCTTGTATATGCCACTTCCAATTGATGGGGTGCTGCTGTGCACACCCAGCTTTATGGGTTGGTGAGTCAGATAACACCCAGTTAATGATGGGCAGTTTAGGTCACATGGTAACTTGATGCAGAAAACAGATGGATCTCTGGGAATGACAGTGGTTTATCAACACCTTAGCCAGGTGGTGACTCCAATCACAGCTGCTGTTTCAGGTGTGATTTCCTTTGCTGAGCAAAGGAATACATCCTCTGGTACCCGGTATGTAGCTAGTGGTCTGGCAAATGCTTTCTTGTTGATACCTGATGGATTTTGATGATATTTTGGGACTCCTGGAATTAGTGTTTTTTTCAGAGTTACTGTCTAGTATTCCCTAAAAAATCTGATTTTTTCCCTTTGGAAATAGCTGGGGGAAAGATTGATTAATAAAAATTTTTGGGTTAGTAGCAGTGTCTTTCCTCAAGGAATGCATCTTCCTCTTAATTCAAAAGGTTCTGAGTCTATAAACTGGTTCCTCAAGTATGGAAATTGACTGAGGAATAATGACTCTGCTTTAATGATTCAAGTTAGAGCACTAGAGGATGCTAGGGTTCCCCCTTACAAATTTCTCATGGTCATGGTGAGAGGTGTGTCCTCTAAAGCCTCCTGGGTTAATGACCAGGTCTTACAAATAACTCCACTCTAACATTTTAATCTTCCTATGCCTTTGGGTATTTTCCTCTACAGTATACCAGTGCAGTTCTAGAATTTCTACTTCATTCGTTGTAGGCAACTTATTGGTCTGTGTTTTAGCCACCTACCAAATAAACTATTAGAGCTCTTTCTAACCCTTTAAGGTAAAACACTGAATCTAGAATCTCTGTTTAGTGGACCCATAACAATACATTCGACCTGATCAAATTTTATACTCCTTCTACCATTATCAACCCTCTTGATATCCATTCCCACACATATTCTCCAAATTTCTGTCTGCATAAATTAGAAAAATTATGCAGTTCTTTTGTATATTATACTTGCTCATGGGTCATGGTTTGTATCTCAGTCTTTGGAGCCTGCTGGCCCTTGAATCTAGAACTAGAAACAAAGAGAGGTGGCAGGAGACTCAAAGGTATCTTTTAAGGCAAATAATTCAGGGGAGGCCATTATAGATTCTTCAGGCAAAGCAGGGTTAGCCTCCTCAGACAGAAATGGAGGCCTATTTATACTGAGAAAGAAACTAAGCAGAATTTAGAGGTTTAATGTCCATAACTTCATCAGCATCTTCTCATATATCCATTCTAGTTTTCAAAAGTTACTCTTTACCTACCTAAATATTTTTTAAATTTTACTTTAGAATTTTTATACTTATTAATTGCATTTTAGTTAGACAATGTTATAATCCTTTGAAACTGGATTAAAATTTAATATGTAAATAACCAAATGTAAAAACCTTCCTAGTCCTACAACCTGATAAAAATCTGACTTAGTATGTTAATTTAGACAAGATGGGAATATGAAGACTTTTGAGGCTCTTAGTCCATGTAGGCGTAGCAACCTATGATTAAGCCATTCATTCAGCATTCAATGAACTTAAAAAAAAAAATCCTTATTTATTTATTTATTTATTTATTTATTATTTTCTTTCTTTCTTTATTTGACAGAGCACAAGCAGAGGGGAACAGGGGCTGGAGAAGCAGGCTCCCCACTGAGCAGGGAGCCCAATGCAGGCCTTGACTCCAGGACACTAAGATCATGACCTGAGCTGAAAGCAGACACTTAACTGACTGAGCCACCCAGACTCCCCTCAATGAACACAATTTTTTTTTCAAAGATTTTATTTATTTATTTTTTTGACAGAAAAATACAGTGAGAGAGGGAACACAAGCAGGGGGAGTGGGAGAGGGAGAAGCAGGCCTCCCACCAAGCAGGGAGCCCAGTGCTGGGCTCCTTCCCAGGACCTTGGGATCATGACCTGAGCTGAAGGCAGTTGTTTAATGACTGAGCCACCCAGGCTCCCCTCAGTGAACAATTTAATGAACACTTCCTGAATGCCTGGTCCTGTGTTTGGAACTGGGAATATAAACATAGCTAAAACCTAATTTCTACACCCAAGAAGTATATAGTCTAATGATATAAAAAGTCTGTCAGTGCCTAGTCTTACCAAACTCCTTGTTGTACGGTAAGAGTCATCATCAATCAGTAGCAATCTGGACATCACCTGATAATCATCTATGCCCTGAAACATGCCCAGCTTGCCCACTTGAACTCTCTTGAGGATAAAATAGAGACAGTAATACCTGTGTTAAATGGTGGTTGGGAGGCTTGATAAGATGCAAAGTACCACAGAGCTAGACACTCTACAAATAATAGCTCTTATGAGTTAATATGAAATACATCCTGACTCAAAATCAAAGAGCAAGTGGTATTTGCACCACTGAACAGTCATAAAGATTTGGGTATCTGAGACTCAATTCCTCTATATTCTCTTAGGAGAAAAGTTTGTAGATTGAAATGGGCTTAATGGAATTCTTCTTTAGTTATGACATAAAGGAGTACCTCTTCTTCCTTTATATTCTTGTGTTCTCATAGAACACATCTCGTTGCTTTTCTTCCTAGCAGTTATCTCAATTTGTAATTAGATATGAATGAGTACAATGACTTGATAATGTCTGTCTCTCCCACTAGACTAAGGGCATTGTGAATATAGGGGCATGTCTGGCTTTGCTTATTGTCAGATCTTCAGAGTTTAGCACAATGCCTTGCACATGGTAGATAGCTAAAAAGCACAATAAATGGATCAGTCAATCAAGGATCACTTAAGGGTGAAACACTGAAAGGATTTCTATTAATGTTATAAGTAAATATTGGTTAACTATTGGTTAATACTATTCTATGAGTTGAAGGTGATGCAATGAAACAGGAGAACACAACAGGATAAATATGGTAAAGGAGGAGAAGAAATATTATTTATAGATGATGGTTCTGTATATAATTGCAGCAGGGCCACCTGGCTGGCTCAGTTGGTAGAGCACGTGACTCTTGATCTTAGGGTTGTGAGTTCAAGCCCCATGCTGGGTATGGACCTTACTTAAAAAAAAAAAAAAAGAAAGAAAATTTTAAAAAACTTAAAAAAAGATTCTCTCTATATAACTGTATCAAGTATATCATCTAAAAATCTATAAATGATAAGTTTTAGAAATCAAAGTGGATTAAAAATAAATTTATTAGAATCAAGAGCTTTCTTGTGTACCAACAAAAACTAGTCAGAAAATACAATGGGAAAAATATCATTCATAAGAGCAGCAAAAGAATGTCAGATACTCAAGGAAAGTCTAACAATGTTTTTGGCACTTGTATAAAGAAAACTATAAAATGCTACTGTGGGACATAAAAAGAAATCTTGGAATAAACAAAAAGGCTATCTTTCTTTAATATGGGAATATACTATATTGTGCAAATAACATGAATGTCCTAGTGCGACAGATTCAAATAATACAGAAAAACACAGCAAAAGATAAAATTCCTCCTTTATCAACCTTCAACTCAATTCTCTCCCTAGATATAACATGTACAACCTCTAGACCCCTTTCTGTGAGTTTACTTACAAGTAATTGTGTGTGCTGGGGGTGTGTGCATGCGTGTGTGTGTGCACGCGTGTGTGTGTACTTGTTTTGCCTTTCACAGATAAGGCTTTTATTCTGTAACTCTTTATGCTGTAACTTTCTTTTCCTAGTGTATTTTCTCTCTCTTCTTCATATTACTTTCGGTGGTTCTGTCTTCCAGTTTACTGATTCTTTCCTCTGTCTCTTCTGTTTTGTGTTGAGTCTACCCGCTGAGCTTTTTATTTTAGTCATTGCATTTTCAGTTCTAAAATTTCCATTTGGCTCTTATATTTTCTATTTCTTTGACAAGACTTTCTGTTTCTTTGCTGAGGCTTCTTTTTTTTTTCATTTGTTTCAAATGAGTCCATAATTGCTCACTGAAGCATTTTTATCATGGTTGCTTCAAAATCCTTGTGAATAATTCTTATATCTCTATCATATCAGTATTGGCCTCTATTTTTTTTTCTACCCATCGTGAGATCTTCTGGTTCTTGATATGACGAATGATTTTTTTATTGAAACCTGGACATTTTTATCCTATATTATAAGACTCCAGATCTTATTTAAACCTCTGTTTAAGCTGGCTTTCTCTGGTACCACTCTAGCAATAGAAGGTGGGTGGGAGGAGCACTGCCCCAATACTGCCAGGTGAATGTACAAGTCCAAGTTCCCCACTCAGTCTCCACGGACACCTGAAGGGTTGCTCCTTGTACTGCTAGGTAGAAGTGGGAGTCCTGGTTCCTTTCAGTCTCCACTGACACTGTGGTGGTGGTGGCCTCTTGAGTGCTGGACAATGGTGAAAATCCTGACGCTCTACTAGGCCTCCTCTGACAACACCCTGGAGAGAATATTGGACCACCTTGTTGAAGCTCACTGAGAGTGGAAGTCCAGTCTTTCTTCTAGGAATTTTTTTTTCATCAGTGGAGGTGGAGATCACAGATTTTCACTGTAGTGTCTGGCTGACGTACAGTATTATTGTCTAAAAGTTTTCTATCTTACTAAACTGCTGTCTTTCTGCTACCCCAGCTAGATGAAGATTTTGGGGGGGCTTTTTTTATTTGTACCTGTTGGAATTTCCAGGCTACCAACTTCTTTAGTTCCCCTCTGGGGTATACGAAGCAAAAGAATATCCAGGGAATTCATATAATGTCAAGGTCCCAAGTCAGTTTTCCTCTCTGCACCTTTCAGTCTTCTTACATTTATTTTATATTTAATGTCCAAGATTTTCAGGGATACATAAGAGAGAGGGATAGGGATAAGTATGGCTATTCCACTTCTCCAAGGCAGAGTTCCTGAGACCTGTTTTTAAACAACTAAATCCTGTCTTAACGATTCTTCTGTGTAACTTTTTATGGTTATATATAGTAATCTGTAAGTATAGATGAATGCAATTTATATAACCACTCCTTACTGGTAAATATATTTTTTCTTACTGGTAAATATTTAATGTTTTCTAGATTCAGTATTATAAAAGCTAATTCCCCCTAACAATTCAGAACTTCAGTGGAATCTGTGTGAGTTGACCAGATGAATTTAATAATGGAAATTTAGGTAAAAGGAAGGTGATAAGGGAGTACTTGAAAACCAAATGGTAAATATAAAACTATTATAAAAATTATAGTAGTGTGATTTTGACATAGGTATAGACAGATCGGTAATTGAGAAGAGAAAATCCAGAAATAAATATAGGCATATATGAAAATTTAGTATGTGACAGAAGTGGTCTCTTTAATAAATGGCTTTACAACAACATTTTCCAAGTTGGCAACTCTGCACAAATTAATTTGACTTCTGATTGTTAAAAAAAATAATAAACTAACTTCCAGATTGTTAAAGGAGCAAATATTAAAAAGAGACCACAGAGGTCCTACCAAAAAAACTTGGATGAATGTATTTACAATCTAGGGGTAGGGAAAGACTTTCTAAACATGACAGAAAAGTACAGAAGAAATGACTCATAGATTACATAAAAGTAAAAAATTCTTCTGGGAAGTAAAAACCATCTTGAACAAAGTTAAAGATACATAAAGAAAATGAAATATCTGCAATACATATAAAAGAAAACCATAAAACATTTCTATAAATTAATAAAAATCAATATACTATGAAAAAATAGACAAACCCGGTAAAGGAAAACTGAAAAATGATGAAATTACATAGGTCAAAAACCTATGAAGTATGTTTAATATCACTGGTTATCAAAATTATGCAAATAAAAAATAAGATACTTTTCACTTTTCAGAATGGAAAAGATAAAAAGTTATTTGGTAAAACCTGACATTGAGAGTGTGGGGAAATCCTTTAGTTAATGTCCACGTGAGTACAGATTTGAGTATTTCAGAGGGCGCTATGGCAGTATATGTCATCATTTTCCATCAGAATTATCCTCTGATTCAGTAATAGTTTCAGGAACATATCCTAAATTTTCATTATTGTGTAGTTTATAATAGAAAAACAAAAAAATGGATTTAGCTTTAGAAGTTCATTGATAAAGGGTTAGATGATAAAAAGGGCACATTCATGCACTGTGTACTCTCACCAGTTAAAATAGTTAAGAATCTCATGTACTGACATGAACCAATATTTAAGATCTTGTTGAATAAAAATTGCCAGGTAGCTTTTTTAATAATGCTATTTATATAAAGCTCTATGTGCACGTGTACGTGTGTGCACGTGTGCTTTGAGAGATTCTAAAAGGAGCAAAGGTTTACTCTAGGGGCCGTGATGGCAGGTATACATTTTGTCCTTTATTGTTTCCTGTACTATCAGAATGGGAAAACGTATCATTTTTGAGAATCAGAAAAAAAGCTGGTTTCATTAAATCTTAATTACAGCCATCACTAAAGAACGTCTCAAAATCATTTACGGCATATACTACTCTATACCCAAATTGCATAAATGCATACGCAAGACCACGACTGATGCCATCCTTTGGTCACCTGAATAGTGAACGAGAATTTTGGTTCACGGTCAGGCTCTGTTTTGCATGGTACTGTAATTTAATGACCAGATAGCCCAGGAATGTTGGCCCACAGGACTCTGTTGGAGTTTTATTACCATGAAATGATGTGATACAGGACGGTCCATTATAGGTCTCTCTGACTGGGGAATCGTAGGCAAGTGAGTTAGCCTCTTTGAATCTCAGCTTCCTCTGTAAAAATATTATCTGCTATCTTTCTACTTCACAAAACTGTAAGGATTAAGAGATGATGTGTCTGAGACATTTTCTAAATTCTGCCGTGCTAGGGTAGTTACTATTCTTATCATCATGTTTACTAAAATAAGGAAAACTGCCATTAACAATGGGGATGATAGATATTATCAAAATTAAAATGATGAATGATGTCAAGCAGTGAGCTTTGGGAAGAATAAGCCTTCCATCTAGAATTAGTATCAAACTTTAACTCTGGCATCCTTCTGCTGAAATTATAGGATAATATTTTGATACTTTGAGCCACATAAAACCTGGAAGCCATTGCTACATGGTGATAGGTAAAGGAAAGGACATGTAATTCAATCCACCAGGAAGATTTTTATCCAAAATGAAACTATTTTCTCTCCCTGCTAGTCAGGCAGAAATCTAATTACTCATGTTTGATCTGCTAGGGAGAGGCAAACCTGAGAAAATAATAGATTATAGACAATTTTATTGAATGTAATCTTTGAAATCAACAAATGAAGATTTTGCACTTTGCACATAGTTACTTAGCTGATGTTAAGAATAAGATCAGGTCAATAATAATAATTTTTGTTTTACTGCGATCTGTTCTAGTTTCGGTTATGGAGCTGGCTATTTCGTTGTCCCTTTCTTTGAGAGAATGCTTTAAAGGTAACCTCTCTCTGGTTGTGGGTTTAGTGCAGAATTGTTTTTCATATCACCTAATGTTTCAGACACAGAACCGGAATAAAGTTAAAGACAAGCAGTGGGAAGGCTGGAAGCATAAAGAAAGATGAGCTGAAATGAACCCTTTACCTTTCAGTTGTGTCCATCCTCACAGCCGTCAGGCTAGTTTGATCCAATGAGGCATGGGAGTGGGAGCAAGCAGAAATACACAGTGTTGTGTAATGCCAAGGACTCTCCTCTTCCTCTCCTTTTTGCTTTGCACAGTTGGGTGGGGGAGGGCAGGAGACCTGGTTCTGGCAGCAGATCTGGGCTGACGGGATGTTGAAGGCTGGCACAGCCAAGGGTTGGGAACCACCATCGGTGATCCTTCACTTTGGGCACAGTACTGACCACCTGGCACACTTTCTGTTATCCTCACAACAGTGCTCTAACGGAAGTGGTCTGATCCCTGTTGGATAGTTAAGGGAACGAAACTTTTGAAAGTTAAGCAACGTGGCCTAGATTACACAGGAGTGAAATATTTCAGCCATCAGATGAAATAATATTTAAGAAAATGCTTTGAGATTTGTGAAATTTGGAGCACCTGAGTGGCTCAGTCAGTTAAGCCACTGCCTTCAGCTCAAGTCATGATCCCAGGGTCTTGGGATGGAGTCCTGCATCGGGCTCCCTGCCTAGTGGGGCCTGCTTCTCCCTCTGCCTGCTGCTCCCTCTGCTTGTGCTTTCTCCTCCCCCTCTCTCTCCCTCTCTGTCAAATAAATAAGTAAAAAAAAAAAAAATTATTTTTAAGATTTTATTTATTTATTTGAGAGAGAGGCAGTGAGAGAGAGCATGAGCAAAGAGAAGGTCAGAGGGAGAAGCAGACTCCGCATGGGGCTGGGAGCCAGATGCGGGACTCGATCCTGGGACTCTGGGATCATGACCTGAGCCGAAGGCAGTCGTCCAACCAACTGAGCCACCCAGGCATCCCAAGTAAAATGTTTTTTAGAAAAAGAAATTGTAAATGCTCTACAAATTTTAATTGTTGAGATTATTATTACACTAGCCCTCAGCAAGGAAGTAAAAATCTGTTCTTTCCTAGCACGCTTTCCAGACAGGCTTCCACCCATTCTGCGTTAATACAGCAACTGCTTGCAGTTCCAGAAAGGGCAGGCTTAGTATTCCAGCGACCCTGGGTGTTCCGGTGGCCCTGCTGGTGCACCTTGCTGGGACGATTATCTTGCAAAGATGATGTGGGATCCCGGGGTAGGGTGGTGGTGGTGGTGGGGACAAACAAAGGGAAATCTACTTTCCTCATTACTCTGTGAGGATTATCCCACCATGAGAGTACAAAGGCGAATTTTATCGTCTGTGTGGGAATGATCGGGCTGATAATGGCCTCGCATCCTAATTGGTCTCTTAGGATGGGTCACTCTGTGCTCTTAGGACTAAACGGTCTTGTCTCTTTTTGTTCTCCGGAGCCGCGCACCGCAGCGTGTTTGTCAGTTTCACAAGCGCTCAGCTGTGCCCCGATAGCCAGCGGTCACCCTCAGATTACCGATAGCTGGTGTGTCCCGAGAGATGGGGCTGGGGCGCCCCAGCTGCCTCGCTCTCGAATGACTGGCAGCTCCTTTCCAAGAGGCTGCCGCCCTTTCTCTGGCGTGCGAAGGTTATCTAAGTGCCTACCATTCAACGCTGTTGTCCCTTGTGGTGGTAACTGCTCTGACAACAGTTTGCCTTCTTATGGGAATATCCCACCACGCTGTAGGGAAAAAGAGGCAAAACTTTATTCCCACGTTCTGACTAGGACTCTGGGGTCTGTTACATCTTTTCTCAGCCCTGTATTAACTGGTGATATTTCTTGCCCGTTTGGCTTCTCAGGAGTCAAATCATCAAATACGGCATCTTGTTTGTTCTAAGGATCGTAGTGTGTTAGGATCCACATTTATTTAGTCGGGAAGATGGAGGGGATTCTCAGGAGGCCAGTTTGGAAAGCACCAAGAAGAGTCCTGGACCGAGGAACCCGATTATAGGACACTGTCTCTTACTTTGGCATGTCACACCACCCGACCTCGCTTAGTGCCACAGATTTCTTTTTCCATGATAGAAGAGTTTACCTTTTAGGGATTTAAAGAAGATGAATGAAGTACATTTAAGATTGTATCTATGATCCATACTGACTCAAAATTGTCCTGCTACATGGGCATAGCAACAGATTACTCTCCTCTGAAAACCCTCTTTTTAAACTCTGGGTTTTTAAAAAAATTCTTTTTAAACTCTGGGTGTTTGGAAGCAGTGTGGACACTGACAGCTACTTTTGGGTCTGGCTGGTCCCATTTCTGGGCCCTGGATCTTGCTTACTTTTAACTTCGAAAAACTTGAGAGAGGGGCCTGACAAGAGGGGCCTGACGGATTCTCCAAGACATAGAGCTGTCTTATTCACGAAAGCCAGAACAGACAGTCAATTCCAAATTTGGAGGAAGCCCAGATATGTTTTCGGGGCAGGCTTTCCAGACACAGTTAACTCTGTCTTATCCATGATAGATTACAGAATTAATCCTACAAGCTGTTTCTTAAATGTGCACTGTTGGTCATGTGATGTGTCCTTGAAGGAGAGTGAATGAGTTGAGAAGCAAGCAGTAAGGGGTGTCTGGGTGGCTCAGTGGGTTAAGCCTCTGCCTTCAGCTGAGGTCATGATCTCAGGGTCCTGGGATCAAGCCCCGAATTGGACTTTCTGCTCAGCAGGGAGCCTGCTTCCCCTCTCTCTCTCTCTGCCTACTTGTGATCTGTCAAATAAATAAATAAAATCTTTTAAAAAAGGGGGGAGGGGAGTGGTAAGTCATTACTCCTTTGGTTCTAAGGTAAAACATTTTAGAGAAACCACTTATTGAGTACAAGAATGGTGGCTTTACATATTTAATCCTCATGACAACTCAGTGATATATGTGCTATAATCCCTATTTTACATACAAGCAAACCAAGAGAGGTCAAGGATCTGTCCAAGGTCAAATAACTTCAGTAGCAAGGCTGGAAATCAGTAATAGGGCTATGTGACTCCAAAGGGCAGGGCTTTAACTGTTGTTAAGATTTTATTCTATGATATAGATTTATTATTCAAAGTTATAAGGAAATCATATTTTTGTATGCTATATAATAAATTCACCAAAATAGCTTGTTTTGTACAAGAATTCTGTTGTAAAATCTGTTATAAATTAGGGAAGCCTGGATGGTTCAGTCATTAAGCATCTGCCTTGGGCTCAGGTCCTGATCCCAGGGTCCTGGGATCAAGCCCCGCATCGGGCTCCCTGCTCAACAGGAAGCTGCTTCTCCCTCTCCCATTCCCCCTGCTTGTTTCCCTCTCTCACAGTCTCTTCATGTGTCAAAAAAAAAAATCTTTAAAAAAATAAAGTTAATATCTCCTCCCAGACTTATTTATCTGAATCCAGATTTTCTTAAACATTAAATTTTCTTAGAGTGATAGCCATGAGTTTATATATTTATTTATTTATTTATTAAAGATTTATTTGAGAGAGTGAAAGAGAGAGAGAGCACAGGGATGGGATGGTGCAGAGGGAAAGGAAGAGAGGGAATCCCAAGCAGACCCTCCCACTGAGTGTGGAGCCTGTTGCAGGGCTCGATCTAATGACCCTGATCATGACTTGATCCAAAACCAAGGGTCAGATGTTCAACCAACTGAGCTACCCAGGTGCCCCAATTAGCCATGAGTTTTTAAAAAATTCAGCAAATATTGAGCACGTCCTATGTGACATACTGGGGATAGACTAGTGGGTAAATTGTATATAGTTTTTAACCTCTTGGAACTTGTGTTGTACGTTGTGTTGAGGATTCTCTGGGAATCCATAACTGATCATCTCTTTAGCTTAAGTACATCTCTGTGTTTCAGTAATACCCTGCTTTTATTATAATATATAAGATAAAATAAAAAATATAAAAATATGCTAAAAATATCCATGTATCCATCAGTTTGACATATAGAACATTAATAATGAAGTGGGGCACCTGGCTTGCTCAGTCGGTAGAGTATGTCTCTTGATCTTGGGGTTGTAGGTTCGAGCCCCATGTTGGGTGCAGAGATTACTTAAAATATAATCTTTAAAACAAACAAATGATGAACCAATATAAACCTCTGCCAATTGTATCCTTGTCTCTTCTCTATAGAGAGGAAAGTACTATCCTGAATGGTAGTCATTAGATCTTTCTTTTTTTTTTTAATTGTAGTAATATATATATATAACATAGAATTTGCTATTTCAATCATTTTTAAGTGTAAAATTCAGTGGCATTGATCACACTCAGAATGTTGGGCAACTATCACCACTCTTTATTCCCAAAACTTTATCACCACAGAAACTGTGTAACCATTAAGAAATAACTCCCCATTTCCCATTTCCCCCTCTACCCAGTTCTTAGTAATCTCTAATCTACTTTTTGTTTCTATGAATTTGCCCATTTTAGACCCCCCCAAACACTGGGTAAAATGAATTTTTAATAATAGGACTGGGTCCAAAAAATAATAATAGGGCTGAGTTAACTAAATAACATTTGGAAAGGGTCACTTTTTTTTTCAGTTTTATTGAGACATAATTGACATTACATCATATTCGTTTCAGGTTTACAAAATAATGACTTGATATGTGTGTATGTTGTGAAATGATTACCACAAGTTAACATCTAGCACCTCACAGTTACACTTTTTTTTTCTTATGATGAGGACTTTTAAGATCTATTCTCTTAGCAACTTTCAAGTAATATAATCAGTATTGCCAACTATAGTCACTATGCTGTACAATATATCCCTGGAACTTAATTATCTTATAACTGGAAGTTTGTACCTCTGAAAGTTTGTTCCTTTGGAACACCTTAACCCATATCCTCTACCTGCCTACTATCTGGCAACCAGGACTCTGATCTCTGTTCCTGTGAGTTTGGTTTTTTTTAGATTCCATATATAAGTGAGATGACACAGTGTTTGTCTTTCTTTGTCTGAATTATTTCACTTAGCATAATGTTGCAAGGGCCATGCATGTCGTTGCAAAGACAGGATTCCCTTCTTTTTTTTTTTTAATAGCTGAATAATATTCCATTGTGTATATAGACCACATTTTCTTTCCTGTTCTTCCAGTTTTATTGAGAAATAATTAACATGCATCACTGTATTTGTTTAAGGTATATAGCACAATAATTTGACTTACATATATTGTGAAATGATTACCACAATAGGTTCAGCTGATATCCATTGTCTCCTATAGATAAAATAAAAAGAAAGAAGAAAAGGAAAAAGAAAAAAATTTTCTCCTTGTTGTAAGAATTCTTCGGATGTACTCTCAACAACTTTCCTATATACCTTACAGCCATGTTAGTTGTAGTTGTCATGTTGTACATTACATCCTTGTATTTGTTTATCTTATAATGGGAAGTTTGTACCTTTTGACCACCTTCCTCCATTCCCACTTTCCCAACCCACCACTTCTGGTAACCACAAGTCTGATCTCTTTTTCTATGAGTTCATTTTGTTTCTTTGCTTTTTGTTTCTTAGATTCTGCATATAAGTCAGATCATACAATATTGTCTTTTTCTTTTTGACTTAGTACACTTAACATGATGCCATGAAAGTCTATCCAGTTGTCCCAAAAGGTAGGATTTTCTCCTTTTTTGTGACTGAATAATATTCTAGTGTATATGTATACCAAAACTTCTTTATCCATTCATCTATTTATGGATACTTTGGTTGTTTCTGTATCTTGGCTATTGTAAATAGTGCCATAATGAACATTGCAGATATTTCTTTGAGATAGTGATTTCATTTTCTTTGGATATATACCCCAAAAGCGGGATCACTGGTTCATGTGATAGTTTCATTTTAAATGTTTTGAGGAACTTCCATATTGTTTTCTGTAGTGGCTGTACCAATTTACATTCTCACCAGCGGTACCCAAGGGTTTGCTTTCTCTACATCCTAGCCAACAATTATTATCTCTTGTCTTTTTGATGATTCATCCTAACATGTGTGAGGTGATACCTCATTGTGGCTGTGATCGGCATTTCCCTGATGGTTAGTGATGTTGAGCACCTTTTCAAGTACCTGTAGGCCATTTAAATATTTTTTATAAGTGAAAGAACAGTTTGTGATTTTGTGTCTAGCTTATTTTACTCAACATAATGTTTTCAAGTTTCATCCATGTAATGTGATTCAGAATCTCATTCCTTTTTAAGGCTAAAAAATATTTCATTGTATGTTTTTAACATATTTTGTTTATCCATTCATCTGTTGACGGAAATTAGGTTGTTACCTTCTTTTGACTACTGTGAATAATACTGCAATCAATATTGGTGTATAAACACCTGTTTCAATTCTTTGGGGTATCTGCCTAGAATGCAATTGCTGGGTCATTTGGTAATTGTGTTTTAGCTTTCTGAGGACCGGTCAAACTGTTTTCCATAGCAGCTGCACCATTTTACATTCCCACCAGCAAAATGCGAGTGTTCTGAATTTTTCACATCCTTAATAATACTTATTTTCCATTAAAAAAAATTATAGCCATCCTAGTAGGTATGAAATGGTATTTCATTTGGGGTTTGATATGCATTTCTCTAATGACTAATGATGTTGAGCTCCTTTTCGTGTGCTAATTGGCCATTTGTGTATCTTCTTTGGAGAAATATTTATTCAAGTTCTTTGCCCATTTTTGAATTGTGTTTTCTTTCTGTTGTTGAGTTGTAGCAGTTCATTATATATTCTTAATAATTCTTATCAGATATATAATTTGCAAATGTTTCTATCATGCTGTAGGTTGTCTTTTCACTTCTTTGATAATGTCCTTTGATGTACAGAAGTTTAAAATTTTGATGAAGTCCTATATGTTTTTAAAATTTTGTTGTCCAGGGGGGCGCCTGGGTGGCTCAGTGGGTTAAGCCTCTGCCTTCAGCTCAGGTCATGATCCCAGGGTCCTGGGATCGAGCCCCGCATAGGGCTCTCTGCTCAGCAGGAAGCCTGCTTCCTCCTCTCTCTCTCTCTGCCTGCCTCTCTGCCTACTTGTGATCTCTCTCTCTCTATGTCAAAAAAAAAAGAAAAATCTTAAAAAAAAAAAAAAATTTTGTTGTCCAGGCTTTTGATGTCATTGCCAAATCCACGATCATGAAAATTTACTCCTATGTTTTCTTGTTAGAGTATTATGGTTTTAGCTCTTATACTAATTTAGGTCATTTATCCATTTTGGGTTAATTTTTGCATATGGTGTAAGATAAAGGTCTGAGTTCATTCTTTTGCATGTAGAAATCCAGTTGTCTCAACATCATTTATTGAGAAGACTATTCTTTCCCCATTGAATGGCCTTGGCACCCTTGTACCAAATCAGTTGGCCATAGGTATATGGGTTTATTTCTGGAGACTCCATTCTATTCCATTGGTCTATGTATCTGTTCTCATGCCAGTATCACATTGTTTTGATTACTATAGCTCTGTAGTGAGTTTTGAAATTGGGATATGTGAATCTTCCAATTTTGTTCCTCTTTTTCAAGATCATTTTGGCTATTCAGGATTTCTTGCAATTCTACATAAATTTGAAGGTCAGTTTTTTTCTTATCTGCAAAAGAGGCTGATGATATGTTGATAGTGATAGCATTAAATCTGTAGATCACTTTGGGTAGTATTGACATTTTAATAATAATAAGTATTCTTACCCAAGACCATAGGATGTATTTCTCTTTATTTGGATCTTCTTTCATTTTCTTTAGTGCTGTTTTATATTTCTCAGATTTTATACCATCTAAAACTTATTCTTCGGCATTTTATTCTAGTGGATGCTATTAGAAGTATAACTGTTTTCTTAACTTTCTCTTTTAGATTGCCCATTACAAGTATATAGAATCATAACTGATTCTTGTGTATTGATATTATTCCCTGAAAATTTGTTGAATTCTTTAATTAGTTCTATTAGCTTTCTTGTGGATTCCTTGGGAATTTCTTTATATAGGGCTATTTTACCTGCAAATAGAGATAGTTTTACTTTTTCCTTTCCAATCTAATTTTTTTTTTTTCTTGTCTAACTGCTTTGGCTAGAACTTCCATTACAGAGTTGAATAATAGTGACAAAAGTGGGCATCCTTGTCTGGTTTCCTATCTTAAGGAGGAAACCTTCAGTCTTTTATCACTGAGTATTATGTTAGCTTTGAGTTTATCATAAATGTCCTTTATCATATTGAGGAAATTCCCTTTTATTCCCAGTTTTCTATTTTTTTTTTTTTTTAAATCATGGAAGAGTGTTGTATTTTATTCTGAAAGGGTGTCAGATGCCTTTTCTGCATCAATTGAGATGTGTGTATTTTTCCCTTCATCCTATTAATGTGATTTATTACATTGATTTTCTTATGCAATCACTATTGCATTCCTAGGGTAAATCCCACTCGGTCATAATGTATTATTTTAATATGCTGTTGGATATGTTTGTTTTGTTGAGGATTTTTAGCATCTATATTCATAAGGAATTTTGGTTTGCAGTTTCCTTTCTTATTTATGTCTTTATCTAGCATTGATATCAGGATAATGCTAGCCTCATAGAATGAGTATGAAAATGTTCCCTCCTCTTCAGTCTTTTGAAAGCATTTGAAAGGAACTCTTGATGGTATAAATGTTTTTGTAATTCACCAGCAAAGCCATCTGGTTCTGAACTTGCTTTTGTCTTCTGTTATATTTAGGGAGTTTTCTGCCACTGTTTCTTCAAATAATCTTTCTCCTCCTTTCTGTCTCTCTTTTCCCTCTGGAGCTTCCATAATTTACGTTAGTCCACTTGTTGGTGCCCCACATGTCCCTTAGACAGTTCAGTTTTCTTCTTCTTCTTTTTTTTTTTTCTATTCCTCAAACTTGATAAGTTGAGTTATTCTGTCTTCAAGTTCACTGACTTTTTTCTTTTGTATGTTAAGTTTTGCTATTGAATACTTCTGGTGAATTTTTCACTTTAGTTATTGTACTTTTCATATCCAGAATTTATCTTTGGTTCCTTTTTGTCATTTCTGTCCCTTTATTGATATTGTCATTTTGTTCTTACATTGTTTTCCTGATTTCCTTTAGTTCTTTGTCCATGTTTTCTTTAGCAATTTGATATTTAAGATAGTTCCTTAAGTAAAGTCTTAGTCTAACCATAGGAGACTCAATCTCACAAAACAGAGGGTTGCTGAGAGGAGAGGGTGTATGGAAAGGATGGTTGGGTTATGGACATTGGGGATGGTATGTGATATGGTGAGTGCTGTGAAGTGTGTAAGTCTGATGATTCAGAGGCCTGTACCCCTGGGGCAAATAATACATTCTATGTTAATAAAAATAATTAATAAAAAAAAGTCTTAGACAGGGAAGTCCAGTGTCTAGGCTTCTTCAAGGATAGTTTTGGCCAATTTATTTTGTTCCATTATATTGGTCACACTTCCCTGGGTGTTTTTTTTTTTTTTTTTTGTATGCCTTGTGATGTTTGTTAACAACTGGACATTTGAATAATATAGCGTAATAACTCTGGAAATCAGATTCTCCCTCTTCTTTAGGGTTTGCTGGTTTTACTTTTAGTTTTTTTCTGTTTAAGACTTTAAAAAGTCTGTTGTTTAGTGACTTTTCCAAATTATTTTTGCAAAGACTGTTCATTTTATCATCTGTGGTCCTTGAAGTCTCTATTCTTTTTTCCTTGAAGGCCAGAAGATAAAATAAAATGAAATAAAATAATTTAAAAGTGGCATCACCCCCAAATAAAAAAAAATAGAAAAGAAAAGAAAAAAACACACACCACACATCTCTCCCAGTCTTTGCAGATTAACTCTGTGCTGGGGCACTCCAACACTTAAATAGGCTCACACTGAACCCATAGGTCAGCCTGAGATGAAAACTTGGGGTCCTCTCAAGTCTTTCCTGAGCATATGTCTTGTTCAAAAAACCCTTGTGTGGCTTTTTAAATCCCCCTGAGTATTCCTTATTCTTTATATGCATGAGTGCTTTTGAATGTTCTGATTTCCCAAAGCATAGATCAATAGGGAGTTGTAAAAAAAAAATAGTATAGAAAGGTCCCGTGTACCTGTGTTCCAGTTTCTGCCAATGATAACACATTGCATAAGCAGAGTTCAATCCCAAAACAGGAAAATGAAATTGATATAATTCATTACCTAATTCAAGCATCACTAGATATGCAAGTGTGTGTGTGTGTGTGTACTCTGTGCAATTTTATCACATATGCAGATTCATATAATCACCACCACAACCCAGATAGAGAGCTGTTCCATCACCAATGATCTCTCATGTTACCCTTTTAAAGCCATACCCAATATGCTGCCCAGACCCCATCCAAACACGTGGCTACCACTCGACTGTCCTCCATCTCAATAATTTTGCATCCATGTTCATCAGAGATATTGGTCTGTAATTCTCCTTTTTGGTGGGGTTTTGTCTGGTTTTGGGATCACGGTAATGCTGGCTTCATAGAAAGGGTTTAGAAGTTTTCCTTCCATTTCTATTTTTGAAACAGCTTCAGAATAGGTATTAATTCTTAAAAAAAAAAGACTTTATTTATTTAATAGAACAAGAAAGAGCAGTAACAGTGGGAAGGGGCAGAGGGAAAAGGAGAAGCAGACTCCCCACTGAGTGGGGAGCCCAACATGGAGCTCTATCTCAGGACACTCAGATCATGACCTGAACCGAAGGCAGACACTTAACTGACTGAGACACCCAGGCACCCTGGTATTAATTCTTCTTTAAATGTTTGGTAGAAATCATATGGCCCTGAGTTCTTGTTTATTTGGAGATTTTTAATTACTGCTTCAATTTCCTTGCTGCTTATGGGTCTGTTCAGGTTTTCTATTTCTATTTCTTCTGGCTCAATTTTGGTAGTTTATACATCTCAGGGAATGCATCTCTTTCTTCTAGATTGCCTAATTTGTTGGTATAACATGTTCTTATAATTGTATTTCTTCAGTGTTGGTTGTGATAGCTCTTCTTTCATTCATGATTTTATTTATTTGGATTCCTTCTCTTTTCTTTTTGATCAGTCTGGCCAGGAGTTTATCAATCTTATTAATTCTTTCAAAGAACCAGCTCCTAGTTTTGTTGATCTGTTCTACTGTCCTTTTGGTTTCTATTTCATTGATTTCTGCTCTAATCTTTATTAATTCTTTTCTCCTGCTGGGTTTAGGCTTTATTTGTTGTGCCTTTCTCCAGCTTCTTTAGGTGTAAGTTTAGGTTATATATCTGAGACCTTTCTTGTTTCTTGAGAAAGGCTTGTATTGCTATATACTTCCCCTTAGGACCACCTTTGCTGCATCCCAAAGATTTTGAAGAGTTGTGTTTTAATTTTCATTAGTTTCCATGATTTTTTAATTCTTCTTTAATTTACTGGTTGACCCTTTCATTCTTCAGTAGGGTGCTCTTTAGTATCCATGTATTTCAGTTCTTTCAAAATTTCATTTTACAATTGAGTTCAAGTTTCAAAGCACTGTGATCCAAAAATATGCTGGGAATGATCCCAATCTTTTGGTACCAGTTGAGATCTGATTTGTGACCCAGGATGTGTTCTATTCTAGAGAACGTTCCATGTACACTGGAGAAGAATAGTGTCTTCTGTTGCTTTGGGATGGAATGCTCTGAATATATCTGTGAAGACCATCTGGTCCAGTGTGTCATTCAAAGTCCTTGTTTCCTTGTTGATTTTCTGCTTAGATGATCTGTCAATTACAGTGAGGGGGTGTTAACATCCCCTGCTATTATTGTATCATTATCAATACTATTATTATTATCAATGTGTTTCTTTAATTGTGTTATTAATTGGCTATATAATTGGCTTTTGCCATGTTAGGAGCATAAATGTTTACAATTGTTAGATCTTCTTGTTGGATAAACCCTTTAATTATGATATAGTGTTCTTCCTTATCTTTTATTATAGTCTTTGGTTTAAAATCTAATTTGTCTGATGTCCATTAGCATGACAAATTATTTTCCACCCTCTCACTTTCATGCCAGTCCTTTCTGGCCTGTCAAGTCTCTGTGGCTAGGTCTGCTGTCAGTCTAGTGTAACCCTTATAAATCTGTAACCCTTGTAGGTTACAGACCTCTTGTCCTGAGCTCCTTTCAGGATTTTCTCTTTGTCTGTGAGATTTGCAATTTTCACTATTGCTATTAAAACAGGTCGGGGTGTCTACCTGTTTTAATTGATTTAGAGGGGGGTTCTCTGTGCCTCCTGGAATTGAATCCCTGTTTCCTACCCCACAACTAAGAAAGTTTTCTGCTATAATTTGCTCCAGTAAACCTTCTGCCCCCTTTCTCCCAATTATTCTAATATTGTTCCACTTTATGGTATCACTTACGGTATCACTCTCAAATTCTCCCCTCATGATCCAGCTGTTGTTTATCTCTCTTTTTCTCAGCTTCTTTATTCTCCATCATTTGGTCTTCTATATCACTAATTCTCTCTTCTGCCTCCTTGATCCTAGCAGTTAGAGCCTCCATTTCTTATTGAATCTTATTAATAGCCTTTTTTATTTTAACTTGGTTAGATTTTAGTTCTTTTATTTCTCCAGAAAGGGATTCTCTAGTGTCTCCTATGCTTTTTTTCAAACCCAGCTAGGGTCTTTATAATCATTATTCTGAACGCTAGTTCTGACATCTTTTTTTTTTTTTAATTTAAGATTTTATTTATTTATTTGACAGAGAGGGAGAGTGAGTGAGTGTGTACAAGCAGGGGGAACAGTGAGCAGAGGGAGATGGAGAAGCAGATTCCCCGTTAAGCAGGGAGCTGGATGTGGCGCTCAATCACAGGACCCTGGGATCATGACCTGAGCTGAAGGCAGATGTTTAAGTGACAAAGTCACTCAGGTGCCCCACAACATCTTACTTATATCCATACTGATTAAGTCTCTGGCAGTCAGTACTGCCTCTTGTTCTCTTTTCTGAGGTGAATTTTCCCATCTAGTCATTCTGTCCAGAGAAGAATAGATGAACAAGAGAACAAAATACTAAAATAACAACAACCAGTGAAATAAACCCCAGAGACCCCAGAGAAATAAACACTAAATGAATTATAAGAGACCTGAAACTGAAAAAAAATTTTTTTTAATTTAAAAAAGAGAGAATATAATCAGGCATGTGAACAGAACAGAGCAATACACTGAATATTTTGGTCTGTTTGTTAGAAAACCAAAACCCAAAATTGTAAAGAAATAAAAACTTTTATATGTACAAAAAAAAATTTAAATACATTGAAAGGATAGAATGTAACTATAAAAATGAAAATTAAAAGACAGGGAAAAAAGGAATATAAACAGGGGAACAGAACAGAGCAATACACTATATCCTGACTATATTTTGGTCTGTTTGTTAGAAGAAACTACACCCCAAAATTGTAAAGAAAGAAAAAAATATATACATATATACACAAAAATAAAATTACAAAAGACTTAGAAGAAGAAGAAGTAGAAAAAAGAAAAAGGAGAAGAGGGAGAAAAAGGAAGAGGAGGAGAAGAGAAAGAAAAGGAAGGAGGAGGAGGGGGAGGAGGAGGAGGAGGAAAAGAAGAAGAAGAAGAAAGAGGGGGAGGAGGAGAAGAAGAGGAGAATATTATCACACAGGCAAACAGAACAGAGCACTACGCTAGCTTCTGGGTGTATTTTGATCTGTTTGTTAGAAGATACTGCATCCCCAAATTGTAAAGAAATACATGTATGTATAAAAATAAAATTAAATACAATGGAAGGATATATTGTAAATGTAAAATGAAAATTAAAAAAGATTTTTAGGGGCACCTGGGTGGCACAGTCAGTTGGGCCTCTGCCTTCGGCTCAGGTCATGCATGATCCCAGGGTCCTGGGATTGAGCCCTGCATTGGGTTCCCTCCTTGCTGGGAGGCCTGCTTTTCCCTCTCCCACTCTGCCTGCTGTGTTCCCTTTCTCGCTGTGTTTCTCCCTGTCAGGTAAATAAATAAAATCTTAGGAAAATAAAAAAAGATTTTTAAAAAAGAGTTGAAAAAATAAGAAATTGGTTGAAAGAGGAAAGAGAAAAAATTAAAATTGAGAAACTAAAGACTTGTGGAGGAAATACCCATGAATTCTATATACTATTTTCCCCTAGCACTGGAGTTGTGTAGTTCTGTGTGATTGGTAAACTTGGTCTTGGGTAGATATTCTTGCTGATCTTCTGGGGATGGGTTCTGCTGCATTGATTCTCAAGTGTATTTGCGGGAGCTACAAGTTGCACCACCCTTGCCAGGGGGCCAGAGAACTAATCTGCTTCTGCATTGCTATATGTGGCTTTTTCCCCTGAAGGCTTTCTGTGGAGCTTTAGAGGATGAGAATGAAAATGGCCTCCCAGTCTCCAGCCTCGGAGCTGAAAGCTCAGGGCCCCACTTCTCAATAAGCTCTCAGGGAAAAGCATTCGATTACTCCTGTCTCCTTGTTTTCCAATGGCACTCTGTGCTCACCTGGCCTGTGACCGAGTATTTCTACCTCAGCCACAGCACCCCATTTTCCGTCTTCAAACCCAGTAAATTCCTGCATATGCACCTGCACTGCTTCTTCTAGGGGAGGAGGGGTCTGTCTCATGGGGGTTCTGACACTTGCTAGACCCCTGCTTGGGCCTGAGATCACACTGTCCCACCTAGGATTCTGCCCCACTTAGTCACCTGAGCATCTTCCAGGCTGGGACATCCTTCACCAGAGCAGACTTCTAAAAGTTCTGATTTTGTGCTCCATTGCTCTGTCACCTTCCAGTAGCCAGCTGATAGAGACTCCCTCCTCCTGCGATCTAGCTTTGCATATACCGCCTAGGATTCACTTCTCCGCACCTTCAACCTTCCAGAAAGTGGTTGCTTTTCTATTTGTAGAGTTATAGCTGTTCTTTTCTTAGATCTCTAGTTGAGTTTGTAGGTGTTCAGAATGATTTGACAGCTAGCTAGCTGAGTTCCTGGGACCAGACAAAATTTAGATCTCCTACTCCTCCACCATCTTGGACTCTCCAATCAGATACTAATATATTTTTTAACATGTAGTAAAGCAGTCGAACATCATTATATTAAAGTATAACATAGTAAAGCTAGTAAAGTAGCTCATTCAGTAGTGAAATTAAAATTTACTTATGGAAATTCTAATATGTTTTTCAAGATTTATTTACTTATTTAGAGAGAGTGAATGCAAGCAGGGGGAGAGGCAGAAAGAGAAAGAATCCTGAAGCAGACTGCCACTGAGCACAGATCTGGATTCAGACTCAGGGCTTGATCCCAGGAGATCATGACAGAAGCCAAAACAAGAGTAGGACACTCAACCGACTGAGCCATCCAGGTACCCCAAGAAACTCTAAAATTTAAAATCTCAAATATTTTGCTTCAATAAAGGCAGAATATGCTACATATTTATTTTTTTTTTAAAGATTTTATTTATTTATTTATTTATTTGACAGTTATCACAAGTAGGCAGAGAGGCAGGCAGAGAGAGAGGAGGAAGCAGGCTCCCTGCTGAGCAGAGAGCCCGATGTGGGGTTCGATCCCAGGACCCTGGGATCATGACCTAAGCCGAAGGCAGAGGCTTCAACACAATGAGCCACCCATGTGCCCCAGAACATGCTATTTAAAGTTAATAAATGATTAACTTTGACAAGAACATACCCACCTGAATTCGTTTTTGTAATTGTGTACTTATTATGTATATGCATGTATATTTATTTCTGTACTATACATAATCATATAGGTAGTTTTTCTGAAAAATAGAATGTTTAAAGTGTTTAACATAATGTTTATTCATTATTATAACTTAATAAGAAAAAAGAGAGAAAGAAATAATGTATCTTCAAATATATTGTTCCACAGCCAATATTTTTTATGTACATAGACTCAATTTGTTTAGGACTTTTAGCTTCTGAAAAGTATCAGCCTAAAGGAAATCATTCATTCCAGAATGATCAAGATTTTTCAGGGAAAAGACACATTAGGCCCTACTGAGTCACAAACTCTCAAACTATCCCTCAAAACCTTCCTAATACTGCTATCTGCACTAGTATTTTTGTTTATTTCTTTGTCATCTCCCTTTCTAAAGTCAAGAGCTCTTCAGACTCTCCCTCTTTAGTCTCCAAGGGAAATGTGTTGGATCATTTATTTATGATTATTAGCTTCTAAATAATAATAATAATAATTTATGATTATTTATTTGTCTTCCACAAAAAATGTCTTTTTTCTTAATGGTGTGGACAAAAAGGAGAAAACTTTACTCTTGTCTTTCAGCATACATTGCTATCTACTCCCTTAAGCCAGAATTTCACGGAGAAACGCCTCAACATTTTAGGTCAATGTCATAAACACTTCCTTGAAATAAAAGAACCCCCCTGAGATAACACTGTCCTCTAGAGGGTCATCTGATAGTTTCGTTCCTATCCTCTTATGGAAATTATTGGAGAAATCAGGTGCCATACACAGAATCTCTATAATGGGGTCAGCTTTGCTCCAGCCCCCTTTTCCTGCCAGGACTCAATGGTATTATGTCTGTGTGTTTGTGTCTTAACTTTCTACACTTGATTTATTATTCTTTTTATTGGTTGGAGCTCTGATTGGCTTCCTCTATGACAAATATTCATTGTATTTTTAGACTCTCAAGTTGGTCTCCCTCTTTCTTCACATTGGTTCGAGGGGCAGGGATCAAAGCCCAGAACTGGGACAGTCCCTGCTTATGTTCGTGCTTTATCTCATTAAGTGCTGATTACCAGGAAAGCGAACAGCCTGTCATGAAATTTGCCTTGCAAACAATATAACAAAGAAATCTTACGAAAAGAGGCTGAACAGAAGGTGCATTTAATCTGTTGTGTAGCTCCAGTTTCAGACTAAGAGCGATGATACTTGGGGAAAAAAAAAAAAATTGGGAGTCTGCCTGCGGGCAACATTTACCCCTGATGTTGAGATTGCTACAGAAACCTAACCGTTGGAAGTTTTCAACATACAAATCAGGATTTATTAAAGGAATTAATATCTTTGAAGGCTCCCAAAGCAATCCTGTTTTCCTGTAAGATGGATGAAAGGCAGAGATTTCAAAACATTTGCTAGAAAACATCAATAGCCAATCCTGCTGATTTAATTTTTTCAGTCCCTCAGGCATCAAAAGAAGTTGTGACTTGTCCACATTTGCCTCGGAAGCAAAGCAATATTGTAAATTAAAAATGGCTGGAGCTTAGCTGGCTGCATTTCATTTTTAATTAGTTGGAGCCTCATAATATTTATCAACATTTCTTAAGCTCAGAAGCTAAGGAACTTCCTCCTTAGATTTGCTGTGAAGAGGTTACACAGAGAGTGTTGGGTGACATTCACTTATGCTCCAAGGAAAAAATTCTTAGAATTAACCATCCATTGCAAATATTACCGGAACACAAATATGAAAAGAAACGGTATTTAGTCCACTCCCGCTCTCTTCTCTTTTATTTTTTGAATGAGCAGAGATTTCCTATTCCTTTTAATTGGTTGGGAACTTACCAAATAGAAACTCTTCAGAGACTGGTGCTAAGTATAAAAAATTCTGACAACATAAAACACACTTATCACAAAAGTGTCACAAAAGCAACTGATTTCACTTGAGGCATTTTGTTGAGGTGAGTGGTGGTGAATCCATAGGGAGCAATAGCAATATAGACCGGATTTTGGAATTAGGGTTTCCCTCTGAGAACGAAAATGAAAAATGGTCAAGTACTACATGAGATTAACCATTGACTCGTTCATTCCAAATATATTTATTGACTACTCTTTTTATGTCTGGCGCTGTTTTAAGTACCTGGAATAAAGTGGAGAACAGAAAGGCGAGATCCCCAACTTCGTGAAGCTCAAGTTCATTTGTAGAAGTATTCAGCCTTAAATACTACTCTGTAAATGGGGAGGTGAATTCTGGGAGTGCTCAAACTTTATTCACGGTGAAAACAGTATATTTTCAAGAAATGTGACTGTAGTAGTAAATCTCAGTCTGTAACCTTATCAATTATATTTGCTTTTACCTAAAGAAGCTTAGAAAAAGAGAAATCTTACTCTTGATTTCATTATGGCATTGGACAGGGGGCTCTGACCAGCAGCTTCCAGCACCCTTGGCAATTCTTCCTCCATAGTCGAGCCGGACGCAGCAGACTAGCTTGATGCCATTAGTAAAGGTCATCCAACTACGTCCACTACTTGATTCCAAGTGGTCAAACAACCTTCTGTTATAATGTGGCTTCCCATATGGGTTTTCCTATAGGGAGAGAACACACGCTCTACAGTTCCAAGAACTCCAGTCTGTTTAAAGTTACAGTTCTCACTATAAATAAATCAGTATTCTGGTTTATGTTTAAATATTTTGGGAATTGGGTTACATGAATCTGAACATCTTTTGGTATTCTTACAGAGTTGGATTTTTTTTAAAGATTTTATTTATTTATTTGACACAGAGAGAGCCGTGAAAGTGGGAGAGGGAGAAGCAGACTCTTTCCTGAGCAAGGAGCCCATTGAGGGGCTTGAACCCAGGACCCCGGGATCATGCATGACCTGAGCCGAAGGCAGATGCTTAATGACTGAGCCACCCAGGTGCCCCCAGAGTTGGATTTCTTGAACTATAAAGAAGAAACTCAGACCCTTCAAGTAGCATTTCTCCAAGGGTGGTTTTAAAAATTTCTGGCATGAGAATCACTTATGGGGCATATTAACCATACAGATTCCTGGCCTTGCACTGTATTCATACTGAATCGGAATTTCTGAGGGTGGGCCTGGAGATCTGCATTTTACTAAGGTCCCCAAATGATTGTAATGCATAGTAAAGCTTTCAAGTCAGAGAAGCCGGGATCACAGCCAATAAAGCTCTATTAGGGCATCTAGACAGTTTCCTAGATAACATCTTTGTCTTTATAATTGCTACAAAGTATTTTAGTGAATTCTTGTCCAGGCTTGGTGGCTGTCACCATGCATCCTCCTTTCTCTCCCAGTCACATCGCTCACCTCTCCCCTAAATCATCTGAAGCTTCAGCCCTCTGAGTGTGCAACTCTCATGGCTCTATGCTCATATGTGTCTTCAATGTTGGGCTTTTTGTGGGGAGGACAGTAAATAACACTCCAAATCCCTGAGTCCCAAGCTAACGGATAAAGATAAGGGAGGTGGTTTAAGGCAAAATATTTATTACTGGTGATGACCAGATTGAAGAATGTGACTTAGGTGTAGAAAATAAGGGGTTTCTTAATTCTGAACTCTAGAATTAACACACTGACCCATCTTGTCCCAGAAAGAATGGGATAGTTACTGGCCTCTTCTCGCAGGGGCAACCAGTATTTTCTATTACTCAAGGCCAAGAGCAGACCAGGTAGAACAGACAGAGGAGGGATGAAGAAGGTAGCTGAGCTAAGCACACCAAGTTCTTGGTCCCTCAGAGTCACGTTAAGTCATTCTTTCTCCCCTGGTGAGGAATGAGTGAAGGAGGGGAAGGAAAACCCAGGACTGTTACTCCAACAGATGTCCCTTGACATGAAGGGAAACTTCGGGAACGGGGGTTGGGGCCAGTGCTCCTCCGACAGCATGCACCATTCTTCCTTGCCTGAGACACTCTGTGCTCCCCAAGTCCTCCCCTTATTTTTTTTTTAAAAGATTTATTTATTTATTTATTTGACAGAGAGAGAGATCACAAGTAGGCAGAGAGAGAGAGAGAGGAGGAAGCAGGCTCCTTGCTGAGCAGAGAGCCCGATGCAGGACTCGATCCCAGGACCCCGAGATCATGACCTGAGCCGAAGGCAGCGGCTTAACCCACTGAGCCACCCAGACGCCCCCCCTCCCCTTATTTTGAATGCCTACTCTTCCTCATCTTTCGAGATGCAGCTTGGATGTTAACTCCTCAGAAGGTTGAGGTAATCAAGGGGAACACTCGCATTTTTATGCTGTTGTAGGACTTTGAAAAACTTTTATTATGGTTCTTGTCTTGGAAGGTACTTACATGTTTTCTTTCCCTTGTGAGTTCAGGGCCTGGATTATAAGTCTTTGTTTCCATAGTAGGTATTCCATGAATTTTTGCTGAATGACTGTGAAAAAGATGGTAAACTCAAACATTTCTCAATGAGTATTTTTGAATTCATATTTTTTAAATAAAGTTGTTTAGTTACCTGCTTTTTTTTTTTTTTAAAGATTTCATTTATTCATTTGAGAAAGAGACAACGAGAGAGAGCATGAGCGAGGAGAAGGTCAGAGGGAGAAGCAGACTCCCTTTGGAGCTGGGAGCCTGATGCAGGACTCCATCCGGGAACTCCGGGATCATGACCTGAGCCAAAGGCAGTCGTCCAACCAACTGAGCCACCCAGGCGTCCCTTAAATTCATATTTTTTTTTAAAGATTTTATTTATTTGACAGAAATCACAAGTAGATGGAGAGGCAGGCAGAGAGAGAGGGGGAAGCAGGCTCCCTGCTGAGCAGAGAGCCCGATGCGGGACTCGATCCCAGGACCCTGAGATCATGACCTGAGCCGAAGGCAGCGGCTTAACCCACTGAGCCACCCAGGCGCCCTAAATTCATATTTTTAAGTCTGCATATTAGCACCAAGATCCATATGAAGACTATCAATTATTTTCCTTTATAGGATTTTTCTGTCCTCCAAGAATTTGCTAACAAACTTCTGATGAAGGAAGATACTATCTGGGAGCACCTGGGTGGCACAGTTGGTTTTAAGCAATTGGTTTTGGTTTTAGCTCAGGTCATGATCTCAGGATCCTGAGATCGAGCCTCACAGTTGGCTCCATGCTCAATGCAGAGCCTGCTTGACTCTCCCCCTCCTCCTCTGCCCCTCCAGCTCATGCACAGGCCCTTTCTCTCTCTTTCTCTCAAATAAATAAATAAGTCTTTTTAAAAAAGAGGAAGATATACTGTCTATTCAAACCCCACCTTTGAAATGCTGTTGGCATCATCTTATTATTATGGTCCATATGACTGATAATCTGATCCTAAAAGATATTGTCTTCCGGTTAATATAATAGAACTGACTCACAACTAAAATAAGCTACTAGATAGTCAAGAATCTCTTTTTATTGATTTTTAAAGATTTATTTATTAGAGAGGGAGTGCACTAGCAACGGGAGGGGCAGAGCAGGCTCCCTGCTGAGTGTGGAGCTTGGGGTGGGACTTGATCCCAGGACCCTGAGATCGTGATCTGAACCAAAATCAAGAGTTAGCCGCTTAACTGACTGAGCCACCCAGGTGTCCCCAGAATCCGTTTTTAAATAAAAGCCCCCATAAAGTAGAAACCACTAATAGAGAAGTTATTTCAGGTAAAACTTAACATGTCAAAGGTCAGTTATTCTAGAATATTTATATTACAATTAATGATTTGCATGTAGATTATGAGAAAATTACCTTTCTCCTTCTCTCCATGTTTACTTACTCTGTGCAAAGAAAGGATAAAAGGCATTTTAATCTTAAAGTTCGAACACTATCAGTCTTGATAGCAGGGATGATATATGGCTATAAAACAATTGTCTCATAAAGTTACAGACATAAGAAAAGATTTCCTCCTTCAATAATGTAAAATCAACTTGTGGATCCTTGTAAAAGAGACATAAAAAGTCACTTTTGTGGTATCATCTTAATTTTAAGATGAGTATCTGCTGTTAGAAAATCTGTAATTGTCTCTCTCTCTTTTCTTTTTTAAGATTTTATTTATTTATTTAAGGGAGAGAGGCAGAGAGTGTATGAGCAGGGAGAAGAGAAGAGAAGCAGATTCCCCACTGAGCAGGGAGCCTGACATGGGGCTTGATCCCAGGACCCTGGGGATCATGACCTGAGCCAAAGGCAGATATTTAACCAATTAAGCCACCCAGGTTCGCAAAGCTTAGTTTTTGTTTCAGCTATCAGTCGTGGTAAGCCTCCCGGATGATTGGTAAATAGCACTTAGTAAGTGGGGAAAATGTGCTGAGCCAGGACGGCACAAGACTAAATCTCTCCCTGCTTTTAAAGAACTAACAAGGCAAAACTAACAAGAGGGAGCTGCTCAGAACAGCGGTCCGTGCCATCCCACCGTGCTGGCAAGAGCCGCGTCTGCCATTTTCCCTTAGGGGCGCGGGGGAGCACGTGGGACAATCAAGCCATTTCAAAATAAGCCTCTAATTCTGTTGATGCAATCCCAGACATTCTTTAATTCTATTTCAAACAGGTGTCTGTTGGTGTATTTTCTTCTGCTTAGGACCTTCTATAAACTTTCAGAATTGAGCCGTTTTGTCAATCAGCATCCGCTAAACCCTGGGCCTACATAATATCCGTAAATGCGCTTCTATTTAACTCTCTATTTACAGTCATAAGAGAAATAAACATATAAAATAAATGCATCTCGATGCATAGCTGTGCAGGAGGACAGATGTTTTATTAATGAAAATGAATCCAGCTTTTTGTAAGTCATGGCAGCAATATAACATTTCATTGTTTGGTTCTGTGCTAGACAGTCCCTGCTGTTTCTACATAGAAATTCCTGTAATGCTTAATGGACATCTGGAAGAATTCAGCCAATTAATCGAATTCATGTAGGAGCTAGGCTAATGGCTGTCTGAAAGGCAGATTACATTAAATCAAACTTGCAATATGAATGAAAGTACTTAATCATACATGCAACATTCATTAGGTGCGACACAGCAAGTGTTTTGATTACTTTAATAAAAGATCAGGTAAAGTGCATCAGCTGAACAGATTGAAAAGACAGCATGCTTACAAATGTTTGATTATGCTGAATATCAACAGAAACAGTGCCAGTAATTTATAGCAAAACATATTTGTGGGCGTCTAGGGCTGGTGAACTCGGTGAAATTCGGGGCCTTTGCTCGAAGCAATAATTAATATATGATAACACTTGAATGAGATGTCAGGAAAAGAGACAGATTGCTGGAAGTTTGGTAATTCATAGTCATTGGGCGTCTTCATGGCTTGAGTGACTTGCAGTCTCCTTGAACCCCAATTTCATTGACTTTGAGGTACATAGTTTTCCCCCTTGGCTTTATTGAGATATAATTGACATAAAGCACTGTGTGAATTTGAGGTGCACAGCGTCCTTGATAGATGTGTAAATTGTGAAGTGAATACCACAGTAAGGTTAGTCAACATGTCCGTCACCTCCCAGGGGTACTTCCTGTGTGTGCATGTGAGACGGTTTAACGTCTACTCTGAGGCACACAGTTGCTGAATGAAAAGGTGCTGCTGAACTAAAAATATTATGTTGAAAGGTCAACTTCTCACGTTGGCCTTGAAAATCTCCCGCCAGGAATTAAAATGCTATTCTTTTTTTAAATTACGGTTTTATTTATTTATTTGAGAGAGAGACACAGCGAGACAGGGAACCAAACAGGGGGAGTGGGAGAGAGAGAAGCAGGCTCCCTGCCAACCAAGGAGCCTGATGTGGGACTTGATCCCAGGACCCTGGGCTTGTGACCTGAGCTGAAGGTAGACGCTTAACGACCGAACCACCCAGGCACCCTAAAATGTTATTCCTAATAGTTGTTCCTGCCTTCCAGATTCATGAATACTTCCCCTCTTCTCTTCACTAATTATCTCATTGATTTTTCCCTGATATGATGCAAAATGAAACCTTATAAGGGACATTTCCTATATAATATTAATGTAACAAATGTCAGTTTTTGGATAAAATAAACAAAGATAAAGGATTTTTTGCATATTTCTCTCTCTGTCTCTGTCTCTCTCTCTCTCTATATATATATATAATCTCCTCTTGGTAAGTACTTTTAATATTAGGACTGCCTTTGGACATGGTAGAAACCACTTTTTCTTGGCATTTAACAAAAGGACTCAGTGTATCTTTCTAGACTGATATATGATCCTGAAGACAAAAATAGACATAGGACCTTTAAAGTTCTTTATATACATTTTATTCAATTTAAGCCCTTGAATATGTAATAAGTACTCCGCTCTTTTGGATGATATGGGAGACACTGAGATGTGAAACGTTTGGGTCCTCACAGCTGCAAGTTATTTATAGTATTTGATCTATGAAAAGGTAAACAAACAAACAAACAAACACCCCAAAGCAATAGCAGTAACAAATGAGAACAACACAATTCAGAATATATTCCAGCTGAAGGTAAGTTATGGATTTATAAATTTTGTAAAAGTCAGAGAAGAGCTAAAATAATGTAGAAGTTTGCATTAGAATTGCCTAATTTACTTGATAAGAGAGAGAATTTAGGAGAACTAAAATGTCATTATTCCAGAATCAAACATTACAGAAAAACCTCTGAATGCTGTTTTGCTTTTTTACAGAGACTTAAGACAGTGAGTGTATCTCAAGATACTTTACAAATATCAAATTACACAACATATTTTTAGGCTAAATGAGTTGATTGTTTTTACAGTAGGCTAGAAATTCTTCTTCTTAATCTTCTCCCGTTGCATACACATTCACAAAAAGGGAAAGAGAAACTGGCTGGCCCAGGAAATAACCAGTGTTTATACTCTACCAACCAAATAATTGTTTTTCTACCTATGACCTCTTGGATTTTAGTAACACACTCAGAATATAACTAGAGGGAAGGCCACACTCAACACTACTGACTTAAGACTTCCCAAAATACTTAGCTCATATCAGTTACTTCAAAATGTCCAACTTGCCAGCTACTTAACTTACATGTAATAAAAAAAAAAAAAAAAATGGCATTGTGTCCTGAACACTGCGCTTTCTGCCATTCATTCGTCTGGTCTCTTATTATAAGGGCTCCTGTAATCTTCGAATTCCAAGTTGTCAGTGCTTCTGTTTGGAAAATATAATAATTATTTGTATTAGCTCAGGTAGGTTGAGATGGACTAAAAGACTTCATTTCTCCCCACTGGCAAATCTTCACCTATTTATCTGACTGATCAGGAACTGTCACTTCAAATATGTTTTTAATCTCTTTTGAAGCATTAAGTTTGACATCTGTCACCCTCGAGAACCTTCCTATGATGGGATTTCACTAATAATTCCTACCTGTCGGTCTATGCCTACCTATCTATCCAGCTCTCTATCTGTCTGTATCGTTAATTGCTCTAAAATGTCTTCTGTGACTTTGTTCTTCGGGCAGTTTTGAGGGAAAAAAGCAGCTACAAGATTTACTCCTACTGTGATTTGTGGTCTCCACCTGGGTCATGATCTCAGGGTGGCGGTGAGATCAGCCCTGCGTAAGCCTCCACACCCTCTCTCCCTCTGCTGCCGCCGCCATCCACTTGCACACACACACTCTCAAAAAACGCCAACCACCTGGGGGTGGATGTGGTAGAGTTATGAGGCATCCTTTGAGCTGTGTCTAGGAAATGCCCTTTCCCCCCAGCATTCTGGAAGAGAGAACAGTACTCTCATTTAGAATCCACCCAGTAGTTAGTCTTGATTCCCACATAGAACCTACAGGAATAAGATATGGGAATTCTATAATTAGATCAATTGCTTGCCTCATTGTGTTTCTTCTTTCCTGTTTTATGAAAGCTGGCTAGATGATCAAAGGCCTTGTGATAGCTAGAGTTTTCCCTTCTCAGGGAGCAACCCTATGAGAAAATTGGAAAGCATTTCATTCGAACCCAGTGGCTTTATATTCATGATTTGTCTTCTTCTGTCAAAAGTTTCATCCTGGAAATGCCTGTGTGGCTCGGTTGGTTAAGCAGTGGACTCTTGGTTTCAGCTCTGGTCATGATGTTGGGGTCATGGGCTCAAACCCCCCAACCCCTGCCCACCCACCGTCAAGCTCCACACTCAGCGGGGAATCTGCTTGAGATTCTTTTTCCCTCTCCCTCTGCACCCCGCACCCCCACACTCGCTCTCTCTAAAATAAATAGATAAACCCTTCTCAAAAAATGCTTGATCCTCTGAACCCAACTAATGGTGGGACGAGACAAAGTTGTGATTTCCTGCTTAATCACTGGTGGTAAAAAAAAAAAAAAAAAAAAAAAAAAAAAAAGACTTTGTTGTTCAGCCTGTGAAGCTTTCACTAGGGTGATTTTCAGGAGTAAGTGTTTCACTGTTCCTTTGGTGAAGGTGACTTTCTAATTGCTCATTTTCATAATTTTCCATAGTATATTTTCTAAAAATAATGATAATGCCATTTATTGAGCCCCTACATTGGGTCAGGGATGTGTTGGTATTATTTGCAGCAAAACTATCATCACAACTCTCCAAGGAAAGTATCATTTCAAGGATGAGGAAACAGGTTCAGAGAGGTTAAGTAAGTCATTCAGTGCAGCACAGCTAACAAGTTGCCCAGCCAGGACAGGAAATTGGGTCTCTCTAACTTCAAGGCCTCTCTCACCAACCAATTTGCTCCACATCATCTTTTAATCATGTACTTTATGTACTCCTTAGTTTACTTATTGTGTTCTTTTATCATGTACTTTGATGGATTCTAAGAGTACTTTTCTGAAGAAATCATTGTATAGTAGATAGAAAAGGGGCTCATATCTTTAAATCCTACAATGGAGTCTTTTATCAGCATTTCCAAAGAGAAGATCTCAGTCAGGATTTGGGTTGTAGATACATAAGAAACAATCCAGTTTAACTCCCAGAGTCTTGTCAAGCCGTTCTCTACATGTGGATGACTCTGAGTCTGGAAATAATAGACCGCAGCCCCTCTAGTCTCCATCCAGTTTGGACTTCTGCAGATTTCTGCAGTGCAGCTAGCTCAAGGAATGTAAAATCTAGTTTATTTAATGACTTGAAATCACTTCTTGAATACCTACTATGAATAAAACCCTGTGCTAGGTACTTTGTAGATAGACCCCTCCCTTCCCTCAAGGGTGTTCACAATGTAATGTGGGAGACAATACATTCATTTAGTACCAACCCAGGACTTGTGGATAGAGAGAGTGAATGGGAGGTCAGGTAGTTGACATGTAGTCATGATGGTGTCCAGTAATCACGAAGACCCAAGTTATGAATTAGTGCGCTTGAGAGGGTCCTTAGTTAAGATTAGACCATATACAGGCACCAAATAAATACAGGTAATAAAGCAGATCATATCTGAGTCCATTCTGGGTGGGTATCTTGGAAGCGATCTGTGATTCTTTACTAGTGAAACCAGAAGAGGTCACAAGGAAATAGAAGTGGAAGGAACTTAAAGGTAATCTTGTAAGCTTCCACATTCACGGGCAAAACAATATTTCTTCTTAACATCCAAATGAAAAGAAAAAAATAAACAAAAAAGAAAATGGCCAACTTGAGAGGAACTGAGAGAAGAGATGGCAATACAGTTTTTATTTCCATTAGCTCTCATATCTAAGGTTTCTAAAGTGCTTTACAAAATATTATGTCTCACAATACTTTTACGAGGGAGGCAAGTGTTGTTATCTCCATATAAAGGTGGGGGGAAAGAGGCACAGGGGTTTGCTTCTTTTATGCCAAGTGAGGCCAAATATTTTGTGGAGTATTTGAAATGAGACTTGAAAACAGAGAAGCAAAGAAAGAGAAGGCTGGAAGAATTTGTAATTGAGGGGCATAATTTCCTACCACATAAGTGTCTAGAGAACGCTAATATAGTGAATCTTCATTTCCAGTGAAGTGGAATGAAAGCCTTGAATTGCTTCAATGCACCACATCGTGCAAATAGCAATTTCAGTTTCAGAAAATCCTCCACTCATCGTAGAGCTGTTCAGTGAGAACGGTCATGATGAGGATTTCACACATAATTGTCCAAAACATGTTCGAGGTTGTACATTACATATATGTCTATAAATGTAATCCAAATGTTCTCAGGTGAAAGATTACATATTTATGGGTGTAGGCTCTTAAACTGTACTAATGGATATCTAGTATGTTTCATCTCCACTCCGTTGTTTACACAAATATTGTCTTTCCTTCCCCTCCTTGCCTGCATTCTCTTTCATTTTTGGAAATTTCTTTAAGGGGATCTGCCCAGGGAAGACAGATGCCATAGTTCAGTAAGAATAAATATTGCAGTCCTACTTTCTTCTTTATAAAAAAAAAATATATATATATATAAAATAAGGGCGCCTGGGTGGCTCAGTGGGTTAAAGCCTCTGCCTACGGCTCAGGTCATGATTCCGGGGTCCTGGGATCGAGTCCCACATTGGGCTCTCTGCTCAGTGGGGAGCCTGCTTCCCTTCCTTTCTTTCTGCCTGCCTCTCTGCCTACTTGTGATCTCTGTCAAATAAATAAATAAAATCTTTAAATATATATTTATATATATATAATCCAAATATATATTTTATATATATTATCCATTCTTTTCATAAAGGGAATCAATATGTATTTATCTAATATTATATTATATATATATAAATAAATAAAATCTTTAAATATATATATACTTTATATATATTTATATATATATAATAAAATATATATAAAATAAATATATATATAAAATAAAATCTTTAAATATATATACTTTATATATATTTTATATATATAAATATATATATGTTAATATATATTAATGACAGGCGAGTCTGGTCTACAATAGCAGCCAAGCCAATGTTCTGATTGTCTCTATGTGTATATATATATAAATATATATAAAGTATATATATAAAATATATTTATATATATAAAATATATAAATTTATATATATAAAATATATAAATAATAAATATACAAATAAATAAACATAAAAATATAAAATAATAAATAAATAATAGAATATATATTATATATATTTAAAGATTTTATTTATTTATATATATATATATTAGATCATATTAGATAAATACATATTGATTCCCTTTATGGAAAGAATGGATTCTCAACATTCCCATGAGGGAAGGGTGCTTATAGTTATTTGTTTTTATATTTTTCAATAGAGTCAAAACATTTAGAAAGATTGTCAATAAGTTTCTGACAAAAAACATTTCTGATCAAACAAGGAATAAAACTTATTGATCTTAACACCAAGTTGGGACTTTTCAAGCAGTTAGTGCTAATGAGTATATTGTGGGGCTCTTTTTAAAATTAACTAGCACCCTTATTTCTTATTCCATGAAAGATCTGAGGTAACAGTGCTGCTTACATTGTTGAACTAATTTCAAAGGTTTAATCACAATGAATCTTTTGGGGGGAGCAAATCAATCTCTTTATTCCTAAGAGCGTTGAAACTCAGACAACAACAGCTTTAATAATTTCAACTTTATTCTGAAGTTAAAATGTACTACTTCAGGAATTATATTTAAATATAACTGTAAGTCTTTATTAACTGGTTTAGGGGAGACTTAAGCCCTAATGCCTTAAGGCGCCCATTGTATGTAACAAATGAACTGTTCTCCTGTGTGTCTAGAATGGCATTAGTTACGTACCGTCCTTGGGAGAACTGAGAAGATAGTCAAATAATTTACTGGATACTACAGCTCAGACCAGGAATCTTAGGTGCAAATGTTAATGTTCTCTGGGTTCAGTCTCTGCATTTCCACCCTCTCTTAACAACCTCCCCTCCCTGGCAAAACATTAACAACAAGTAAGCCTTTGGGGGAAATCTGCTTTATTGGAGAGCATAACACTCTGTACATATAAGCACGGTAGTTACAATGTAACAAGGTAGGTAAAGGTTTTATTAATGACAGGCGATTCTGGTCTACAATAGCAGCCAAGCCAATGTTCTGATTGTCTCTATGTGCATTCCCTAGAGGAATATCAAGGAAATAAAGGAAATGTAGCCAACCTGGAGATGGTCTATCCTATTCTCTGACAATAATACTGTCTTCTTTAATAATTATTTCTGATACACACACACACACACACGCACACAGAGTAATGTTTTCCACTAAACAAGCATGGTTGATGTTTAGGCAATAGAAAATAAAAAAAACAAGAAAGATGTTATCATAAATGATCTCATGAGCCATCATGTCATTAAGTTAAAAAAAATAAAATCAATTTATCAATAAGAAAATGAAGATTAGAGAATATAATGATATCATGCTAGAAATATTCACTCTAGTCTTTACACACATTTCTCCTGGGGTTTGATCAATTCATTATTGGGTAGTGAAACTTTAACTATACTCTATTAATAAAAGATACTTCTAGTGGGTAAACAGTGACAATTTTTCTGTTTATTCTGTGCATGCTGCCTTGTAGTATCTCCTTCTGAAATTACTGTTTCTTGAACTGTGTGGATTTGGTGCTATAAATGCTGAGCAAAATGGCTCCCAAGAAAAAAGATTATATTTATACTCTTCCAATGGGCAAATTATTCTTTGGAAGTTATGACTGAATTTTGGAATCTGGGTTTGTTTGTTTGTTTGTTTGCTTGTTTGAAACAAAAGACTGTACATGTCAGTTCAAGCTAAATTTGGTTAACATTGAGATATAGGAACCCCAAAGGGAAGTGGAAGGATGTTCTTCTCTCCTCTTGCTGGAAACCTGCTTTGCAAGCCCATTAAGTATGTTAGCTAGCCCAGTCCTTCTTTTGATTGCTCTCAAAGAAACATACAGTTTTAGGTAAATGTCACCTAATAGAGATGAGCGACAGATTTTGAAGGACATCATATAAGTGTGAGCAAGAGGAAGCATGAACCAATTTGTGTTTTATGCAATGGCATAGTAAATAATGATAGTTTGTTTCTTTACCTTGAAATGTAGAATTATCATTTTTCTTAAAGAAAGCACAATGATTTTTCTGCCTTAGTATAACACATAACAGCTTTTCCAATGAAATCATCTCCTATCCATTGTATCTCATTATTAGCCTCTGATATAAAACTCAGTTTCAACTAAGTCTAGTTATGTAGCAGGGAATCTAGTGTTACAAGTATGCATGAAAGGAAGACATTTTTTGTTTTGCTACATTTCCTATTGATGTAACACCAAACATTACTTATGACATCTAGTACAATGATTTAGGTAATGTCACCAGTTAAAGCTATGACATGGATATAATACATAGTTTCAGTTAGTCTATCAGACACAAATCTTCAGGAAACTAGGCTTTATTGGTTCAGATACTTGCCTGCTTGCTTTACAGAACACTTTGTTAAGTGAAAGGAAGAATAATGTCTCCAATTGAAAAACAGAGGGAGTTTGGGGCTGGCAGAATGCAATTGCCCAAGTTAGAGTGAACTAAATTGATCTGAAATCATTTAGATAACAATGTGATGGGTAGCGGACAGCATTTGTTTATGAAGACAGATTATGCCAGGCAAATCTGATTTATTTGGTCTTATAAAATTACTCAACAAGTTTGTGGATAAAGAAAACTCCATGGACAAACAATATATCTAAATGTTTGTAAAAGCTTTTGATGTGGGTCTGCATGAGATGAAGATAATTGAAATGCTGGGAAGATTTTGTCTGGATAACAATACAATGGGGTGGTTATCAGATTTAAAACACAGTAATCATAAAAAATAGATCATCATATCTAAGCGATATATTTGGCAGAAGACCATAAAAGAGCTAGTATCTTTACAGATCAATATTGTAGTCAAGTATGAAATGATTTAGTCCACAAAAATTAGTTTACTCCTTCTTCAGTAGGTAACAAATCATAAATAAGGATTAGCTCAAAATACTTTCCTGCTTGTCCACAGTGAACTATTACTTTATTTTGGCTTCTGCTGGTATTTGCAAAATTGGAATTTGTGGTGTCTGCCAAAAGCATCGAAAGGGAAAACCATAAGTTTGATAGGTTTCCAGAACACAGTAAAATTCAGTGAAAATCTTATATTGTTTGTGAGTAAATTCCTTTATAGATTTTTAAGAGCTGAGAGAACTTAAAGGAAAATAGCTATCATAACGGTAATAGTTTTGAGAGAATTTTTAGAGAAAACTGTAGAGAATTTTCTCTACAGTTGCTGTAGAGAAACAGCAACTAATTATAAAGCAAAGTTACAAAAATAAAGGATGTGGAAGGAAAGAAGTATACAGGATAGTGTGTTTTATTTTATTATTATTTTTTAAAGAATTTATTTTTAAGTAAACTTTACAGTCAACATGGGACTTGAACCTACAACCCTGAGATCAGGAGTTCCGTGATCTACAAATTGAGCCAGCTGGCTGCCCCCAGTATGGTGTGTTTTAAAGTTTTATCATCAAATGGGAAAAATACTTTCAATATATATGCATATGGGTTACATTAAAATATTTAGCAGTATTTGTGAAATGGTACTAACCAATCAGAACAGACTTTGGCCATAGTGCTAGAGCAGGGCCCTGAACCTTTGGTATGTTGGATATTGACTCTTTACTTGATAGATAATGGGGAGATGGGTGGTGATTGGGAGAGGCTGGAGTGACCAGGGGAGTTGAGGGGAGATCATTTGGAAAGGAAGTGGCTATGTGCTAACTGGTTGAAATTAAGATATAGGGAATATATAGGATACTTACATCCTATATATACTTATATATACTTACACTTACATATATAAGTATACTTACAGGGTAATTATATAAAATATTAATATTTTAATATTTTAACAGCAGATATAGCTTTTCTAATGGGTACCAGCTTTATGAGAGCCTAAGAATCTAAGAAAAATAACAAAGAAATTATGAAGAAGTTAAATTAGAGGAGTGAAATGCAATTTCAATAAACAGATTATAAGATGTTAAACTTCATTAGGAATTAAGTATGTATTTATTTTAACAAAACCACATTTTTTACTTATCAAACTGGCAAATACCTTTTCTTATAAGTGACAGAACCTAGTCAAGAGAAAACAGAAAGTGGCATTTTTAAACCTGTAGGTAGGAGTATAAATAGGCATAAACTTTCTGAAGGACAGTTTCTCAGTATTTATCAAAAATGTTTAAAACGCTAGTCTGACTTAATGGTTCTGGTAGTTTCAGGTAAATTAGACAGATTGATCCTCCCAGTGAGCATAACTAAAAGATCTGGGGCTTAAAAACATTCATAATGCATAAAAGGATGTGAAAAAGTAGTATAGAATTAGCTAACTAACGATGAAAGAAAAAGGCAGTTGAAATATGGAAGCTCTTCTGCCCTGAAGGAATTTGCCAACTGGTAAAAATCAGAATCTTCATCTTGATAGACATGCAGCGCACAAGGGACAGATAGCAAAACCCTGTACACAATAAAAAGTCCAATGGGAGATCCTGCCCCAATGGGAGATACTGGGACCCGAAAGTCCTTGAGTATTTACTGATTGTATTCAAATTGCCTGGCCTAGTGAATCTCAAAACTTGAACTTAGGTTGCAATCATTCTGGGTTGGTGGTGCCTCCAGGTGCTTGGCAGAAGCAAAGAATACAAGTCCTCTCTTAAATAAAACACCTTCCTCATAGACCTAAATCATTCCTATAAGTATTTTTCACATACAATGTTCACATTGTCAAAGAGAATCAGTTACACAAGGAAACTGGATTAAATGAGTAAGAACCAGCATAGATCACAAACAATAAAAAACAGACTCATGAAGACTTTACTGGAATTAGGAGACATGGGCTATAAAACAAGACTAAAAAATAAATATGTTGACTGTGTTTAAAGATGTAAAGGATCGGATTAACAATATCTGCAAAGAATAGGAAACCACAAAAAGTAACACAGCAAGTCTGAATTTCAAAAAAGAACCAAGTAGAATTTTATTATGATTTAGAATATTTTGAATATTGTGGTTTTACTTCAAATAAAATTTATAAATAAAATTTTATAAACATATTTATATTTTTAAAATAAATTTATAAATAAAATTTATAAAAATTGAAAATCCAGCAAGATTTTAAGTGTGGATTAGCTATACTTTAAGACTTAGTGTACCTGAAGTTATATGAAGAGAAATGTTTCAGAATACAGCGTGGAGAGGCAAAAGGAGAAAAAAGGTGGTGGGGGGTTATATATGAGAGGGGGTATATATGAGAGGATATGAGAAAAAAAGGTGGTGGGGGGGTATATATGAGGGGTTTATATGAGAGGATATATATGAGAGGATCTCACCAGGAGATATGGTGAGGTTTAACATCATTTTAGTTGGAATTCTAGAAGGAGAAGAAAGAGAATAAATTAAGCAATTATTTGAAGAGTTACTGGCTAAGGAATTTGCAAACTGACAAAACACTTTAAGACACTAATTTTAAGAAGTCTTATGGACTGAAAGCATGATAAATGAAAAGTAAACCATACCTAAGTACATTAAAATAAAACTTCTTTTTTTTTAAGATTTTATTTATTTGACAGAGGGAGAGAGATCACAAATAGACAGAAAGGCAGACAGAGAGAGGGGGAAGCAGGCTCCCTGCTGAGCAGAGAGCCCGATGCGGGGCTTGATCCCAGGACCCTGAGATCATGACCTGAGCTGAAGGCAGAGGCTTTAACCCCACTGAGCCACCCAGGCACCCTAAAATAAAACTTCTTAAAACCAAAGACAAAAAATATTAAAAGCAGTCAGAAAAAAAGACAAATTCCTTTTAACAGAGCAACAACATAGTGGCAGCTGACTTTTCACTAGTAAAAATGGGAAGGAGAAGACAGTGGAATGTTATTTTGAATGTGCTGAAAGAAAATAGTTGCCAACCTTGAGTTTTTTAGTAGATAAAACAAAAAGACATTTCAGATACACTGGAACTTATTTGCTACTAGCAAATCTACAGTGAAGGAAATTTCAAAGCATATATTTTATGAAGGAGGGGAATGATCCCACATGGAAAGTCTGAAATATAAGAAAGAATTAAGAGCAAAGAAAGTGGAAGTGGTGGGCAAATCTAATAAGTATTGACTGTGCAAAACTATAATAATGTCCTATGGATTTTTAAATTTATTTTATTTATTTATTTTAAAGATTTTATTTATTTGACAGAGAGAGACACAGTGAGAGACGGAACACAAGCAGTGGGAGAAGGAGAGGGAGAAACAGGCCATCGATGAGCAGGGAGAGATGTGGGGATAGATCCCAGGACCCTGGGATCATGACCTAGGTGAAGGCAGACACCTAACTGATTGAACCACCCAGACGCCACTGTCCTGTGTATTTTTTAAAAGACAGAATTAAAGTACACAACAATAATAGCATATGTCACAAAAGAGTAAATGCATTTAAAGCGTACTAACTTCCTGGGGCATCTGGGTGGCTCAGTTAGTTATGCATCTGTCTTGGGCTCAGGTCATGATTGCAGGGTCCTGGGATTAAGCCCCATGTGGGGCTCCTTGCTCAGCAGGGAGTCTGCTTCTCCCTTTCCCCTGCTTCTCCCCATCACTCATGCTCTCTGTCTCTCTCCCCCTTTCTGTTTCAAATAAATAAAATCTTTTAAAAAATTAAAAAATGAAGTGCTCTAACTTCCTCATATTATCAAAAATAAACTGATAAATTAAAAATATCTGATGTAATTTTAAATTAATAAAAGGCTGTAAACAACGTATAATTTTAAACTGGTAAAGGGGGGGAGTTGATACAGAAAAATCAGATCAGACAAATGGAAAACTTTTTTTTTTTTTTAAGTAGTATCTACACTCAATATGAGGCTTGAATCCATGACCCTGAGCTCAACAGTTATAGGCTCTACTGACTGAGCCAGCCCAGCACCCTAGAAATCTATCTATCTATCTTTCTTTCTTTCTTTCTCTCTCTCTCTCTCTTCCTTTCCTTTCTTTTTCCTTTCCTTTCCCTCCCTCCCTTCTTTCCTTCCTTTCTTCCTTCATTTTTCTTTTTTAAAGATTTTAATTATTTGTTTGACAGAGAGACAGCAAGAGACGGAGCACAAGCAGGGGATGTGGGAGAGGGAGAAGCAGCCTCCTGCAGAGTGGGGAGCCTGACAAGGGGCTTGATCCCAGGACCCCAGATCATGACCTGAGATGAAGGCAGAAACCCAGTGACTGAGCCACCCCAGCATCTCTAGAAAATACTTTCAAAGGCGGTTAGATTTAATTCCAAAAATAACAGCAATTACACAAATGTGAAAGGACTAAATTCTCCGGTTAAAAGTTAAAGATTGACTGGTTAAAAAAAAAAAAACAACTATTGTTAACAGGAGATACATTTAAAACATAGTGATGAAGGTTGAAATTAAAAGGAAAATACATACCTTGTAAGTGCGAACCAAAATATAGCTGATGTGTGTAGAATCATCAGGCCAAACACTTTCATCAGAAAGCATTACTATGGATAAAGAGAAATACTTCATACTGATGAGACATTCAATTAAATGAACAGATATTGCTTTTAATTCATATGAACCTATGACCCAGTCTCAAAATATAGAGAGTGAAAATTGAGAGAGTACAAAAAGAAATAATATAATTTACCACATCTATATTGGGGGCGTGTACTTATATATCGACATAAATATATACATATTTAATATTTAGTATGTATAACTGCAAAATACATATCTCAAGCATATGAATGGTATTATTTATTAAATCTAAATATATATACATAAAGTTTGATAAGACTTTTCCTCTCCTAGCCATGTAGATGACCTTCATTATTATTCCAGAATGTTCATTTGTAACAGGCATACACTTTGTTCTGTATGATGAAAAGCTGGGTAGTCAGTCTTTACCCTTCTGAGTTGATAAGCAACACCAAATAGATCTCCTGATATTGAGCACTAGTAGGAGGCAGTTCTGTAGAGGATATTAGTTTATCTGATTCAATTTAATTCTCATTCTATGATAAGGGTATTGTTAAGCCTAATTAAGAGATAAAGAACTGAGACTCATGGGGATTAGGTAAATTTCCTAAGATCACCTCCTCAGTAAATGACAGTGCTTGAATTCAAATCTACTTTTTTTTTTTTTTTTTTTTTTAATGAGCAATGAACCAGCCCCACAAAACAGTTAATGCTTGAGACTGGAAGTAAGGAGGAAAATATTCTTATAAAATCTCTAAAAATTAGGAAGATGATGTCTTGTGTGGCGCTGAAATACTTAAGTGTGTGCAGTATAAGAGAGTTCTATATTAAGCCAAAGAAGTGGCTAATACAGTTTGATGAGAGGGAGTTATCTTCAAGATGGACAATGCTAGTGATTAGAAACATGTGGGTGACCAAGGGAGAAATGCCTAGCATGAGCCCAGCATAACAGAAATTAGAATGCGTCTCTATTATAGTTTCATAGGGCATAGAGAATCCTTTTCCTCTGGCTCAGATTCACTCTTCCAATTGCTTGCAGTTTCTGAAATGAATCCCAGTCTCAAAAGGAAGTCTTTTACGACTGAGTGAAAATCAAGTTGTAAGTTCCCTCCACTTGCAAGTTTCAGAATGTGTAAGTCACCTGTTGCACCGTCTAACATAGGGAGAAGAGCCCTCATAGAGGTAGTATAATATAGTTCATCAGTTACTTAAATCCATTCAATATTGGAATTCTTAGGGCCACGTCATTTTTTTAATCAACTATTTTAATATTCTACCTGATTGTGTGTCCACTCTATTTAAAAAAATAAAAATCCCGGCTGAAGTCCCCATATCGGAGTCAGCCCAGCGGTCCTAACCTCATCTGCGGCAACTTCACTGCAACCCCAGAGCTCTCCTCCAACACAGCCATTGGTGGTATTTTTCCAAAACAAAGATTTGATTATATAATTTAAATGTTTTAGGAAAAAAACCAATGACTTTCTCTGAAACCTGTCCATGATCAATTTAATGTGGTAGGTAACATTTGCAATCTGGCCCCAACTTATCTTTGCAGCCCTGGCTCCTCTGCTTCCCACCATAGCCTCTCACCACAAGAAATCACAAACTGATGCCCCATTTATGGAGAATGTTATGTTGTGGTGTCTGTGTGACAAGAAACAGGGGCCAGAGGGGTTTAAAACCCATCCTCGTCCTATAGCAACTGAGTGGCAGAGCCAGGGTTCAAACTCCCAACCATAGGCTTAATCCTGTAAACTACATCGTCTTCTGTCTTTTATAGGTTTTTGTGAATTTCATGTTAACCAGAGGAAACAAAATTAATTTGGAGCATACTAAGTGCTATGCGTAATCCATGCTGTTTTATGTCCTAATTGAGTATAGAACGTAAGCCATTCACACTAAATTATTTTGTTGTTTCCGTAGAATTGATAGTTGCCATTAGTGTCACTAGTTTTCCTTCCCCACAGACCCGTAGATAGTAATAATAGTGCCTTCCATTCATTTAGGGCTCACTGTGTGCCATGCATGGCACTAAGCATTTTACATACATAACAATATTTAATGATTGAAGCACTCTGGGATCACGGGTACTCTTGCCATTTTGTGATGAGGATACTGAGGCCAAAAGGCTAAGTAATTTGCTTCAGATTGAACAGCTAGTAATAGAACTGGAATTGAACTCAGGACTCTTTCTTAATGGCCTGTGCCCTTGACTACTATGCTATGTCCTCTTCCTTCAAAGCACCTAGACTGAGCTCCTCAGTTACCTGGGTCCCACCCTCCAGGCTCCAGGTCAGACACATGTAGTCTTGCCAGTCTTGTCTTCCCATCTAGCTGTGAAGCTGCTTTCTGTTTTCGTTCTCCTACTTTCCTGGGCACTGGAGGGCTTAAGATAGTAGCAACTATGGCTATGAGCAGGGGTTTATTTTCCTGTAGGGGAATGGCTTCAGGGGAAGGCAATGCGAGTGACCTAAGCCATGGGTCAAGTGGCTGAGGTGGGGAAGAAAAGGGTATATGATGCAAAGAAGACCTTTCTATTTCTCTCATTTTTTTCTGCACTAAGATTCCCAAATACCTAGAATTAAGCTGCTTATGATCTTATCTTCCCTCCTCTGTGTTCAGGAAGAATGGGTTCAGGAAGGTTGCAGCAATAAAAAATTCAAAAAGTTTTTTTGAATCCAGGGGCTGATTATTTTAGTCATCAGTTAATTTACCTATGTGTCAGGCATTGTTCTAGATACTAGATACATAGCCATGAGCAAGACAAAGAACCTGTCCTCCTGGGCTTTAGAGCTTTCTGGAGGACAGCAGACAATTAACACATAAACAGATATGTACATAATATGGTGACAGACAGTGGTAAATGCTACAAAGAGAAAGAAATCGAAGTAAAGGGGTAGAAAGTGGTGAAGGGTATGGTGGCTGTAGGGCTGCTATTTTTTTAAGGATGGCCAGGGAAGACATTTCTGGTATTTTTTGCATACAATCCCAAAGGAAGTGAAGGAACAAATCAGGAGCATATCTGAGAAAGAACACTCTGGCAGAATAAACAGCCTTGAGGTGACAACGTAACATCCTATTTGAGCAAAATAAAAAGACCAGTGTGTATGGAAAAGAATGGATGAGGAAGATCATGGTGGGGGATGTGGCATGAAAACAACCAGGGCCCAGTCAGAGCTTTGGATTTGGTTCTAAATATGGTGGGAAGTCATTTGAAGACTTGGAGCAGAAGCGATGAAATAATCAGATTTGTATTCTAGTAGAATCCTTCTTTCTGCTGAATGAGGAATACATTATAGTGGGAGCAAAGGTGGACACAGAGCCAGAGAGAGGGTAGTGATAGAGAATCTAAGAAACTCAAAACATTAGGAAATGTTTTGAAGGTAGAGCTGGTAAGAATTCCTAATGCATTGAATATGGGGTCTTTAGCTTGACCCAGAGTTTCTGGGTTTTTGTTGAGGCAGCTAGTTGAATGGAAGTGCCATTTACCGCGATGAAGATTATGTTTAGGAGAGGAAATCAAGAATTTTGTTTTAGCCTTATGAGAGATGGTTGTTTGACTTCCAAGTTCTTGGGGCAGAATAGGCTGCTAGTAGATGCAGCTAATGTTGATGTTCTATTGGAATACGTCTACATGAAGGTAAGGAAGCAGAGAAAGAGAAGAAATCACGTTCCTTCTGAGTAACCCTTCTGATATTCAAGCGACTAAAAAGTAGGTCATCTGAGTTTATACTTACACATATGATGATTTCAGGGCAAGAAGTCTCCTTCAAAAAAACTTCCTGATTCCTACTGTCTCAAAATTTCTGAATTTAAATCAAAGTAATCACTGCCAGAATTAGAAAGAGTTAGCAGGGCGCCTGGGCGGCTCAGTGGGTTAAGCATCCAACTCTTGATCTCAGCTCAGGTCTTGATCCCGGGGTTGTGAATTCAAGCCCTGTGTTGGACTCCATGCACACACACAAGTAAGCTTAACACAATAGCTTGAGAGATGATTCAGTATGAGTTTTTGTCAAAAAAAAATTTTTTTTTTAACAGAGCATCTGGAGGTCCTGTGTGTTGAAAAAGGGGAAGAGATGTCACTGGCAAGAGAGACGGTACAGATAAAGAAAGCAAAGTTTTCACAATCTTGCTAGGGACTGTCCTCTCTTAATTTCTAAGTGAAAAAATGGAGAAAGAAGTGTTCAGATCTTGAGGGATTTACGTAAGTGTATCATAAGTGAAGAGTATCTACCTTACCTTCTTTGTCTCCCCTCCCTTTTAGCCATTTTTCTACCTTCTAACCCTTAATCTCTTCTCCCAAAGTGTTTTTCAACTAGAAGACCTGTGGCATGATAAAGCATGTCCCTTCTTTTCTGGGGCCAGAGCTCAAACAGGTGGCTCTGGAGAAGTCCACTGTTCCGTCCAATTCCCATTTCAAATTGCACTCTCATTGCTCCAACAGTGTCCTTGGGGTGAGACTCCGCTTCCGCATCTAAGACTGGAAAGGTCTTAAGGCCCCTTTCACATTTTTTTTTTCTGATTATCAGAGCGATATATGCTAACTGCTAAAATTTTTAAGCAAGTTTTAAAAAACAAAAGACTAAAACTCCTATTAACTCGGGACAACTCCAACAACATTTTGGCATATTTTTCATAATTGAGCTCCTTACTGTACCTGCAACTTTGCATCCTAGTGTTTTTGCTGACCATTATGGCACACAATTTGTCCATATCATTGTGTCTTTATGGCTCTCTACTCATCTTTGGTGTAGCTTCCCCAAGATTTACTCAAGGTAGTTTCTGATTTTTTATAATTATAAATAACATCTGATAAATAGTCTTGGGCATAAATCTTTGTCTTTCTTTTGTCTGATTTACTAAAAAAGCAATTGGTGAATTAAAGAGTACACATATTTTAAAAGCTTCCATTATGCATCACCACACTGATTTCCAGAAAGGTTTTTATCAAATTATACTTGGGACAGGGGTTATCTGGAGAAGGAGAACCACTGGAACTTTTGGATTTGTTAGAAAATACTTGACAGCAATTCTTTTAAATGCCTTTTATTTTGAACACACAGAGGAGAAATGGCTGTGTGTTGTTATATAGTAACCATTAGTTGCCTTGTGTCATAGTGATAACATAGTACTAACTCAATATTAGATAAGTATTAGCCTATGGGCTGCCCAGTGTTATGGAGTGTGGAGAATAGCCGCTGTGTTTGTGCGGTGAAAGTCAGGAAACTCTCCTTTGATGGAGTTGAGATGGGGACTGGATGTTGAGAGAACAGGGGCATGAACGCGGAGAGGTCAGAGCAGGCCTTCCTGGGAAGAGGGTAATGAGGCCTGGGGGGAGCTGCAGGACCAGAGAATAGCAACACTCAGTCTGTCCTTCCTTACACAGGAATGAAGCAGAGCTGGTTGATGACAGCACAGAAGGGAACACTTTGGCAATTGGGGGTGATGTCCATGTCCTTCAGGTCAACCAGAGATTTTGGGGTGAATTTCTGTAAAGTGGTGGTCAGGAGTAATAACAGCTCCAGGTGGGCCAGGCCGTCTCCTAGACAAGTTTGTTTTCCTGAAAATAACAGAGGGTAGATACTCCTTGAACACTATGTTTCTGAACCATCACAGAAAGAATACAGATGTGGGTGATTGAAGAGATGCACAGTGGAAGACAGGATAGTGGGATGACACATCTGCTGTCCATCTGATAACGAGCACTACTGAAAAAAATGTATTGACTATCAGGTCTATGCCGATCACTTCATTAAGTATTCTTCCATTATACCCGATCTTTTTGACTTTTTAAGTTTCCTTCATTTTATTTTTTTCTAGAAACAGACCCACGTTCTTGGTTGGAAGGGGAAGGACGGAGGGAAGCCGAGTCTTACATTTATGTTTCCCTTTCTCTGTCTGGCAGAAAGTTCAGCCAAAGAGATTTTTCCCTCATGCAATTTTAAAAGCAAATGTCACTCCCTCACTTTAAAACTTTAAATGACTTTCAAAAAAAAGTGTGGGTGGGGTCTGGAGCACCTGGGCGGCTCAGTTGGTTAGGTCTCCGACTGTTGATTTTCTTTCGATTGTTGATTTTGGCTCAGGGCATGATCTGGTCGTGGGATGGAGCCCCTCCTCAGGCTCTGTGGGGAGTCTGCTTTAGGATTCTTTCTCTCCTCTCCCTCCCCTCTGCCCTTCTCAGTGTGCTTTCTTTCTCTCAAATAAATAAATATTTTTTAAAACCTTTAAATTAGACTCTCTGTGCCTGTCCTATGTTATAAAGTCCAAAGTACATGACCTAGTCCTTTATATTCCTTTTGTAGTCTGATAGGCCATAATTTTGCTGCCTTCTTTCTGTGTGTGTATAAATTTTTTTATTGTAAAATACATACAACAAAAATGTCCATTTTAACAATTTTTAAGTTTGTTAATTCAGTGGCATTGACAGCATTCACAATGTTGTCCATCTATCACTTTTTTTAACCACTATTAATAAAACTTTATCACTCTAAAGTGAAATTCTGTAACCATGACACTCTAAGTTCCCATTTCCCCAACTCCTGATAACCAATAATCTCCTGTCTGTCTCTAGAATTTGCCTATTCTAGGTGTTTCAATGTAAGTGAAATCTTTTAATATTTGTCTTTTAATATTTAATCTTTAATATTTGTCTTTAATATTTGTCTTTTCACTTAGCATAAGACTTTCAAGACTTACCCGTTGTACGAATCATCATTTCATTCCTTTTTTATGGCAGAATAAGATCCTGTCATTTGTATATACTCCATTTTGTTTATACATCTATCTTTTGTTGGATACTGGGTTGTTTCCATCTTTGAGCTTTAGTGAATAATGCTACAGTGGACATGGGTGTACAAGTGTATGTTTCAGTCCCTGTTTTCAATTCTTTTGTGTATTACCTAGACCCACAAATGCTGGGTCATATGGTTGCAATTCTTACAAAGTACTACATACACCTGGGGAAAAGCCTCCCCTGGAAAGGGGCTGTCTTAAAGTATTAAAATCTTACTTAAAATTTTTGATGTCACACAGTATATCCAGGCCATCAGGAGAAAAAGGAAAAGAGAAGTTGAGAAGAAGTTGAGGTAGAAGTCACGCATGAACTGATGTGTTGGAAATGATCAAATTTTGGGAAACTAAATTTATCAACACTATTCAAGGACTCAAATATTTTATATAGTGATTCAGAATGTTAATTCTGATTATAAAGTATCAAGTTTATTTAATTTTGTATTATTTCATGCTTTGTAAGGGGAAGCACCATAAGGAAGGTGTTTTTCAAATTGTGGATTTTAACTCATTAGTAAGTTATGAAATCAATCTTTTTGCTATCATTTTAAAAAAGAAAATTTAATTGCACAGAAAATACAAGAATGCATTATACCTAGTTAAACTAAATATTATTTTGTGACATTTTTGCTCCAGTTCCATATGTGTACCATAAAATATATTTCTTACTATGGGATGTTAAACCCCCCCCCCCCAAAAAATACTTTGGAACCACTGGTGTGGCGGAAAGCATCTGGGCTTTGGAATTAGCCAGAACTCAGTTTGAGTCTGAGCTCTGGGTGACTTTTGCAAGTTATTTATCTAATTTCTTTGGCTCAATCTCCTCATCAAAAAAAAAAAAGGGAATATAATAGTAACTCCTTTGTTTGGTGTGTACATGTGAAAAGATTAGAGATTACTTAAGTAGATGCCTAAAATGTTGTTAATGATTAACAAATATATAATTACTTCCAGGTCTTCCCCCAAATAATGCAGTCCCTGTAAAAACACTTCATTCACTTCAGAAGGATATTAATGACTACATCTGTTATAGTCCACTTTAAAAACACCTTACTAAGTCTTTGTCTCCAATTTGGTCTAGTAAGGAGACTCAAGTTCTTTCCCCTTCCTATCCTCACATTGTATTATGGACTTTTGGCACTTTGTTATACCTCTGTCAAATTTTTAAGTTATTTCATAGTTCAGCTAGTATTACAAACTTTCAAATCTCTTCTAGTGCTTAAAACAGTGCTGGGCACATTACAGAGTGCTGGATGAAAATCTATTAAATCTGGCCCCTTGCACACCTTTTTCAAAGTATTCCTTGTATAAGGGGAAGCAGATGTAATCCTGATTCTGCTAGTATTTCTCACTCAATCTACTCCATGCTAAACAGGTCAGTTAGGCACCAAGTCATGTCTCTGGGTAGTACAAGTGGAAGGTGTGAACAGAGAAACCACTTTATATGAGGACAGTCGAAAATTAGATCCTACTTTCCCCTCCCCACTCCTTTCCCACCGGGGAGGGGACGTTTATAAGCCCTGAGGACCAGGGTCCAGAAGCCAGCCGGCGTCCTGAGCTCCAGAGGCTTGCCAGCACGCACGATCTCCCGCACTGAGAGCCCTTCTTCCCAGATGAATTCTCATAGTATCACAGACGCGCGCAGTGTCGATCGATACTGGATGGCAGACGTGCTCCCACCGTCAAGTGTAGGCACAGGGCCGTGGATTTAGCCGCCCTGCCGCTCGGTCGCAGCTTCTTATCAGCTCAATAAGGGCAGAGCACGTTAACCCGTTCCCCTGCGGACATCCACCCCGTTGCCTCCTGGCACGCGCCGCCCGCGGCCCCTTCCTCTCGACTTCCTCCCTCTCGGCTTCCATCAGAGTCCCTAGCGTCTGGGCAGCAGGGTCCCGCCACGCAAGGACCTCGGTTGCCTCTCTGCCGAGCTCTCTGGACAGTCCCTCCCTGGAGGCAGCTGTGGCGGTGAGTGCCTAGCTTAATCACACTCTGGAATCTTACCTTTCTGTATCTTCGTCCCCCCGGTGGGCGGCGGGGGAGGCGGCCTGGGCAGCCTTTAAGCCAGTTGCTGGGGCAGGTCGCTGCGAGGTGGGGTGGGGGTGCCGGCCGCCAGCCTCTCGGACCCCTGCGAGCCCAGCCAGGCGAAAACCCCGCCCCTGGCGCCCGCTCCCACTCCTGATTGGCCGGTCCTGCCTGAAGGCGACCGGTGGTCCCCCGGCCAGAGTCTCAGCTATAAAGGCAGCCCACGCATGACGGCTGTGGCGAAGCTGGGGTAGCTGCGGTGCTCGTCAGCTTTCAGCCCCCGAGGCGCCCCCTCTACTCTTTGCCCCCTGAGCTCTCCTGACTCTACCATGCCGAGGGGCTTCCTGGTAAAGCGAACTAAACGGACAGGCGGCTCATATCGAGTGCGCCTAGCTGAGCGGGGCTTCCCCAGGCTGGGGCCCCAGGGGGCGCCGCCCTTCCCCGAGGAGGCTTCCAATGCCCCCCAACCCAGTACGGAGCAGGTGGCACCCCCCACCTTGGAGGAGGCAGCGGTGGCCCGTGAACTGTCGGGGTCGTCCTGTCGGGCGGCTAGGGTGAGCCTGGGGGAGGACAGGCAGGAAGGTGCTGCGGAGTGGAGGGCGGATGGTAGGGAGGGTCCCGGGCCAAGCCCCAGCCCCACGAAGCCGGCTGGCGCGGAGCTGCGCCGGGCATTCCTGGAGCGCTGCCTCAGCTCACCCGTCTCTGCAGAGTCCTTCCCTGGGGGTGCCGCCGCCGTGGCTGCTTTCTCCTGCTCGGCGGCGCCAGCAGCTGCACCGACCTCGGGGGAGCAGTTCCTGCTGCCGCTCCGGGCACCGTTCCCAGAGCCAGAGTTCCACCCAGACCCTGCGCCCCTCTCGGTCACCCTGCATGGCCTGAAGCGGGCCGCTGGCAATGAGCGCCGTGCCAAGGCACCACCGGGCTGCACGTCTGGACCTGCGGCCGCCGGAGTCAAGAAGCCAAAGGCGATGAGGAAGTTGAACTTCACTGATGAAGTGACCACGTCCCCTGTCCTGGGCCTGAAGATTAAGGAGGAGGAGCCCGGAGCACCATCCCGGGGTCTGGGGGGCAGCCGCACGCCACTGGGGGAGTTTATCTGCCAGCTATGCAAGGAGCAGTACGCGGACCCTTTCGCTCTGGCTCAGCACCGCTGCTCCCGCATCGTACGCGTCGAGTACCGCTGCCCTGAGTGCGACAAGGTCTTCAGCTGCCCTGCGAACCTTGCCTCCCATCGCCGCTGGCACAAACCGCGTCCCGCAGCAGCAAATGCCTCCACAGTGTCTTCAGCCGACAGGAAGCCGCCTCCTTCGTCTTCCTCGACCTCCCCAGACTCTGGGGCTGTTGCATCTTTCTTGGCGGAGGGGAAGGAGAACAGCCGGGCAGAGCGAGGGGCCGATCAGCACCTGCAGGCGAGGGACAGCTCCAGGGCGGAGCAGCACCAGGACAGCGCTGCGCACCAGGGCCTCCCGGTGCTGTCCCACCCTGAGCCACCGCTGCCTCAGGTCCCTTATACGGAGGGGATGTTGGGGCGCCGGATGCCTGGGCCAGGTAGTGCCAGTGGTGTTGGGGGACCCGAGATCTTCATGTGTCCCTATTGCCACAAAAAGTTCCGTCGCCAAGCCTATCTGCGCAAGCACCTAGGCACTCACGAGGCAGGCTCCGCTCGTGCGCTTGCCCCGGGCTTTGGCTCCGAACACTGTGCCCCACTCGCCTTCGCTTGCCCACTGTGCGGGGCGCACTTCCCGTCCGCTGACATCAGGGACAAACACCGGCTGTGGCACGCGGTCCGCGAGGAGCTGCTCCTGCCTGCTCTGGCCGGGGCCCCCCCTGAAGCACCGAGCCCAGGCGGAGAATCCGACGGGAGTGCTCAGCAAATTTTCTCATGCAAGCACTGCCCGTCCACTTTCTTTAGCTCCCCGGGGCTGACCCGGCACATAAATAAGTGCCACCCCTCAGAAAGTCGGCAGGTACTGCTGCTGCAGATGCCGTTGCGGCCTGGCTGTTGAGGAAGGAGATGAGGAAGATTGTGCGGTTGGCCTTGGAGGAAACAGATAATGGGAACTTCTGTGGGGATTTCTTGAATTTGCAAGTTTACCCTCTTTCCTGCCTCTATTTTTCTCTCCTAAAACTCCCAGTAGTCCATGTTCCGCCAGAGAAGCGGACAGCAAAATGTAAAATCCCTCTCTAGAGCAGGTATGTATATGGTATAAACATTCGTGGTAAAGGACCGTCACTTTAAAGCCTTCTTGCTTTCCCCACGAAAATAGGATTTCCCCCCTCACTCTGGAGACCCTAATGAATCCTATATGACTTGTAATTCCTATGGAAAGTCGTAGTGAATGCGTGCATGTTTCAATATCTACAAAGGATTCTAGCTACCAAAAATGGTAGTCCTTAATTTTTTTTTTTCCTCTTGCCATCGCAGGCGCCTATGTAGTTTCTGTCTCAATAGGGTCAGATATCTTGCATTGTATATTCTGTGAATTGAAAGTTATGTGATTGGTGCCAAACTTAACGGGCGGGGGTGGAGGAGGGTGGGGAAACACTTAAGACCCATGCCTGTGGGCAGGAAATGTAAGAGGATGTTTGCGCTTTTGGGGGATGTGGCTATCTCCCTGTAAACGTTCCTTTCCTCAAGTATTAGCCCATTCTTAAGTTAGTGTTTGGAGGTGGAGGTGGGGAGGGTGCCACTTTACTTGGAGGGAGTTGGGACACCCCCAAAATTCTCATCTTTAGCTTTTTTGGTGTGTTTTCAGGAAGAGATACTTTAAAACTTTAAATAACAGCTTTTTGGAAACACAACTTATTTCCAGAAGTTTGACTGTTTTAATAGGGTTTCATCCAAATTGTTTAATCCTTCCATTGTAAATCTCATGCAGTGTTATTTATGAAACTATGTTCAGTTTAAGGAAGATGTTAATATCTATAATCCACTATGGAACTGAATGGTAATTCATTCAATATTCATTTTTCAGCAGCAACCTGTTTTTGAATTTTTGTAAACCATATTCAGTGTACACTCTGTACCCATGCTCTAATAGCCAGAGTTTGGGACACTGGCTGAGTATTGCTTGACAGATAGCCCATACTTGTAAGATGCTTACCACCAAATAAATGTACATAGCTGGTGCTTTTTGTGTTCTGTGTTTGTCCTGAGAATTTCATTGAACACAGCCTATTTTTCAAAGTCACATTTCTTATCTCCCCAAAGCCAGTATCCTACTTTAGGATCTTAGTGACCCATTTAGACAGAATACAGACAGGAAAAATTATATTTTGTCAATGAATGTAATGGTGCTGAAATACAATGGGAAAATTTCCTTTGAAGTATGGCTTGCACAGACTGAGCTCCAAAAGGCTTTAAATCTAAAGATACTTTATTACCTAAAAATGTCAACAGAAAATATAAATATTTTTTCTGGGGAAAAAAAAAGCAGTTTTATCTAAAGATGAAAAATATCACGTTAACCATGCAAATTAACTTCACTATTTCCAAGTTGGTGTTTTTACTCAATTTTACATATCATCAATCCATTAGCTGTTCATTTTTAAAAAATGAAAGCACCATAGAAATGTGTAAATAGTTACTTTGTTTTTCCTTTCTGAATTCTCCACTTTGGTTGTGGGAAACTGTCTGTATTGTTTAACCTTGTTCTCAGGCACTCTGTTTATTTTCTCATAAGTATTCATAGATTTTATTTTGTACAGTTTCATAGCAATCTATTTTTATTTTTAAGAAAACAAAAACTTAAGTGCACAGAACTCTGGAAGGTGGTTTTAGAAACTGTCTGCAAAAGGTCTCCCCCCCACCAAAGTGCATTATAAGAGAAACTGAAAATTTAAAAATCAAAGCATCATGAATCTAAGATTAATTGAGGCTTTAACCAAGTGCACTGGGTAAACATTCCGGCTAGCCGTTATGAAGGTAAAATTGCCTGCATTTTCAGTGACTATGGTAAAATCTCTGAGAAGTTGGGGTGTATCCTAACAAGGGAATTCAAATTCCTTTTTCATGATTTGCTAAGATAACCTAGGTTTATGCTTGTACATCTCTCCATTAATCATACAGTTCTGCTTATTAAGCCTGAAAACATATTAAAGACAAATAGACAAGAGAAATATAAATGTCATGGATGTAAGTGATAAGAATATTTTTATTGTATTATTAAATACCATATCTTTTTCTTTCACTGTTACAAATTTGTAGATACTACATGAATGATGATACATAATTTATATTTTATAGTTTGCCCATATGATGTATTTACACATGCAGTTAGTACTGATGTCATGCTACATTTCCTTAGGAGAAATCCGTTCAAAACAAAATATGAACAAAATGTGAGCAGCTTATTTACTGTAGGAAAATATTTCTGGAGGGTGGAATGAATACCAACCTGCACCAGCAAGTTCAGTATTAATAATATTAGATTTAATTTAGACTCCTGGGTCATGTTCGCTTTTCTTTTAAAATACACATAATTTAAGCAACACATTTGTATCAGAAAAGTTTTTTCTTTCTTTTTTTTCTTCCTCTCCATCCCCCTCAATTACCCTCCTTTTGGTACTCAGGAAAGAACACGGATATACCAGGATCCAGCAGCCAATATACAGGGCCACAATCTCAAAACAAAAATGGCATTTAACAGTGATACCATTTAAAAAGCAAAACATTAGAAAAATATTTGGAAGCTAAACACAAATCAAAGGTCAGCACAGTGATTTTTCTGGATATGGCATCATCTGCACAGCCAAGAAATGAGGCATTGCTTTGGGAAGAAAAAGTTAATGCTAAAATTATGTCAGTTGGAATTTGAGATGCTAAAAGACCATTTATTTTAAGCGTTTTAATTTCATAACATAAATAATCCATAATATCCTATTATTAAGATTTGCAACTTTTGTTGTAACTTTACAAATGCTTAAATTTTAAAATTTACATTTGTAAAAAAATTATATATTTACTGAGCCATAAAGTTGCAATAGGGCACGATAAATAAAATAATGAGACTATCTGTCCAATTATAGTTTGGCTCATAGTTAATCATGAAATTAAAAGTGAAACTGCTTAGACATAATTATCCAGGAAGGTAAAGGGTGTGGAATAAAACTCCACCCCCCCCAATATGGCAGCTTAGAGTGTGTGGGGGGAAAAAAACTGAATAAACAACCAAATCTAAAATATTAAGTTACAAATTATTTAAATCCAGTGTTTTCTAAAATAAATGTTCAGGAAGAAACATGCATGTTATGGCAAACACGAAGGCCTGAAAGGGTTAACACTATGTTCATCCTAAGGTGGTTACTGCTGATTATACTGCTAGGCTGCTTGTCTCCTTAGGATTTATTGGCTGAACCAGAGGATCGACGCAGCTTCATGGACATGCGGCTTTTGCTAGATCGAGGAGACATTGGAGAGGCCAGGTCAGCCCCATCTACCTGCGTTGCTGTGGGAGTTTCACTGGATAGAATCTCTGGGTAGGAGCCTGTGGGAAACAGCAAGAGCATTAGTCCAAGTCGTCCGGCGTCTCATCTCATAAGAAAGAATCTCTCTGCTACTGATTTGTAGCATGGGTCCCAACCCTTAATGAAGTCTTTTGAGGGGAAAAAAATAAGAGCAAAACTTGCCTGTTAGAACAGCCTACTAACATTTTATTTAAACCCCAGTAATCTGGTGGCTCAGGTAATCATATTAGCAAGAAAGCACCAATCATTATTTCCAGAGCCAGAACTAATCAGAGAGCTCCTTGGAAAAAAGCAATTGGAAGCAAAATCTTTGGGCCAGACAGAACAGGGATCCAAAGCATCATTAACATGCAGGGAAGGGCTTAAGAAGCAGGTGAGAAGGACCAATTCCTGTCTCTGGGGTATAGGGTATAACCAAGGAAAGGGCCTTTCCTGCTCAAACTTGAAATTAATAGTACCAAATGGTTTCAAAAAGGAACACTATGCTGGGTATTTAAATACACTTTTAGAAAGGAGCAAGATAAACTCCTGGGAGAAGGACTAGCACAAGAACTCTTATCTGAAATTAAAAAAAAAAAAAGACAAACTGACCCCTCAAAATGTCTCCATTTAAGAGATAAGCAATGCTTTTGTTTTCCTTAACTTAAATTTTTGTAGTTACTCTATCTAGTCACAGCAAGTAGGTAACCAGTAGAATAAAGATACAAAAATTTAGAAGCACACACAAATTCAAACTGGAAAATTTTGTGTGTCATTTACGAAATAGTTATTTACCTCTGCACTTCATTTCTTTTTTTTTTTTTTTAAGATTTTATTTATTTATTTGACAGAGCTCACAAGTAGGCAGAGAAGCAGGCAGAGAGAGAGGAGGAAGCAGGTTCCCCGATGAGCAGAGAGATGGATGTGGGGCTCGATCCCAGGACCCTGGGATCATGACCTGAGCCCAAGGCAGAGGCTTTAACCCACTGAGCCATCCAGGCGCCCCTGCACTTTATTTCTATGAATTATGATTCTCTTACAGTAATCCTACAAAACTTGGCACATGGTAGGCTCCCAAATACGTAGTATAAAAAATTACATTAAAAATAAAAGCCCTTCAAAAAAAAAAATCTGCAAACATACAATTTAAAAAATTCTGTGTGTTTTAAGGCACTTTAAACCAGATTTTCTGGGCCTTACATATGTGAACACTTTCTTTATGTCACAGACACACACATCACACAGGTTGCAGGCTTATTACATATCTCCTCACTCTGCAGGAAAACTTTTGGCATGTTTGTTAGCCAAGGTAGCACCTCATAGAAATTTCAAGCATGGAAATAATCATACTAACACTTCCATTTAATGACACATTTGGGCCTAAATTGAAGTTATAGCTACTGAACAATCAAAACTGTTCAATAAGGGGTACTGATCTTATAGAGATATATTACTAAGAATCTATCTTGGTAGAACCCTTCAAACTGTTTTTAAGGTGAAATGATATAATCATACTTAAGAACAAACATAGGGAAGAAGTATTTTGTCATTACTTGGAATCCACGTTAATTGTCTTTCTTTTCAAAGTAATTTCTCCAACATTCTTTCTTTTCTAACTGAAATGAGGTTGGCCTTCAAAATACAAGGAGAAGGAAATATATTTCTGTTCACCTTTACTCTTCCTGAAGATCTGAATTGGTTCATACTGGACCCATACTGGAAAACCTAGAGGAGAACATGAATCCATGGCCCTTTTTAGGGAAGCACTGCAGATGGATGGCAGAAGGGAGGTGAAGAGCGGTAGCTCATGCTTTTCTGATATGCATATTATTCCCGGCCAATAATGAGAGGCCTTCCCATGGCTGTTTACCTTGAGATGGCCAATGTTTTCTAGCGGAGGTTTTGGGAGGAAGAGAACTATCACTGCATTTCTTTCTTTGTTGTGAATGAAGAAATGGAGTAGCGAGCAGAAGTGAGAAAACAAAAGAGAAGACAGATAACAGATATGAGAGACACAGTGCAGAATTGTACAAGTGTTAACCAGGGAGCAGAGAAAAGAGTAATCAAGTTTTTATTATGAAATTGGGCATGCAATGCATTAGGGTGATGATGTTTCACAGTGGACAATGCTTTGTAAATTCAAATGTTATACTTACCAACTAACAAGTTCAAATAGGAAAAAAAAGAAAAGAAAAAAGTCTATGAGAGATTCTATAAACATCTATCTTTTAAAGTGTTCATTGTACTGGGGGGCAGGTTATCCTAATCACTAAATCATAAAATCTCCAGAGCTGTACTGTCCAAGACAGTAAGCATAGCCACATTAAAATTAATTAAAAATTAACATTAAGTAAAAATTAAAATGTGGGTCATTGGTGTACTAGCCACATTTTAAGTGTTGGGCAGCCACATGTGGTTAGAGCCAACCAAAATGGACCGTGCAGCTATAGTGCATTTCCATCGTCATAGAAAGTTTTACTGGAGAATATTGCTTTAGAGGATAGCAAAATCATAGAATATTTTCTTCAAAACTAGCAATTTCTCCATGCCTCCCTTACTTATGCCTGCAGTGTGAAATCCCCCTTCAATAAACTAGGAGTCGAATCAGGCTTTTTAGTGTATGTGGTATACAGCTTATCAGTACCTCCTCATGTTTTGGCAAATAATATTTGTGGTATATACTCAGCATATTCAACTCCATACTTTACAGAGGACAGATCTCAGTTTTTAGATGTAAAAGAATACACTGATACCTACCCTTCTTCATTACACACCCTCTTCTGCCCAAGTACTGATTTCTATCACATGAGTCATAAAGAATGTTGCTTTATTTAATCACTTCAATTATTAATATATCCTCAAGTGGCAAGTATCTGTGGGCTCCTACATCTGTTCAAACTGTATTTCTAACATTCTTATAGTTGTCAGTGCACAGTTTATCTTGATGGTGTAATTGATTCATATATTGTGCAGTGGTTACAATGAACTATTACAAGTAACATGCTGAATATAACTTTGGGAGTCTATACAGATTATAAAAGGGAACTCAGTGGATTGTTCTTTATTGTGGCTTTGTTTGTACTGCTTGCTGACCGGTATGACTGGCTTAAAACTACTGAAGTTATTGGGTAAATAATAGCCTTTAAAAAAATATTGTGACTTTGAAAGCAGTTCCAGTGAATACTGAATTAAGAGGCACTGTGATGTGTTAGGAAGAACATGGGCATGCGTTAGACAGGCCCAGGTTAAATGCCAAATCTGGCACATTACTAGCTATTGGATCTTGGGCAAACTGATCCAAGAGGTTTTTCACTTTGTTTTGATTTTGTAAAATGGAGACAATAGTAGTATTTTTCAAAGTTGTGAGGGATGAATGACTACATATGCAAATAGCAGGTTCACAGTAAGTGTAGCTATATAATAAGCTACCAGATAAGAGTAAAATTTAATAGACTTTGGATCAAAACAGATAAGGACTAGAAGGGACAGAAGTTAGGAATATGAAAATGACCACTTATAAAATATAATCACTGAAATGTGGAAAACACAATATACTGTTTTGTTTTGAAGAAGTTAAAAGAATTTATCCACTCTTGTGCTGATATTCCTACAAAATATAACCTTACTTATTAAAATTTATAGACTACCCCAGTAATCTTACTGCTTTAATATTGTTAAAGTAGTTGATTAGTGATTAAGATTAGCATGTATGCACCACTACTGATGTCATAAAGGTAACAATATGATATTTTTTTTTTAAGTAATTCCTATGCCCAACATGGAGCTTGAACTCTGACCCTGAGATCAAGAGTCACATGCCCTACTGACTGAACCAGCCAGGCACCCCTAAAATTAAACAGTACAAGAATACAGGCAAACAAAGTGGTTTAATTTTGAAAATATTCAAAAACTGCCATTATGGCAGACTTAGAACAAATTAGTCTAGAGCTTGTCATATTTTATCTCCTTACAAATAGAGAAACTGGGTTTTGTGGATAATAAATGAAAGATTTAAATCCAGATCAGTCTAATTCCAAAGCCCATACCTCTCCCATGGCAACCTTAGCTATTTAAAAACAAACAAACAAACAAACGAACAAACAAAAAAACTGATTTTTTTCCAGTGGGTAGAAATGTAGTTTTTAAAATAAGCTTCAACAATTTCTAACTTGTAAATATGACAGGTTGTAGGGAAATTTCTCTCTCTCAACAGCAAGAAGGGACTGAAAATATTTAGATTACATGGTAAGTACATAAGTAATAGTAAATATAATACCCTGACTCTGAAGTCAGACTTGGCTTTACCAAGAATCAGGTGACTCTGGGTAAGCTTTTCCCCCACCCTCCCATAGAACTGCATGGAGATTAAATGAGAGAATGTATGTATAGTACTTAGCACAGTGCCTAGCACTCAGTAATTGTTCAATTATTCTTTTATTATTTTCATTACAAAAATTTCACATCTGAATGAATTTTCTATGTGGAAACTGAACCTAGTAATTATTGTCACAAAAGGTTAATGGGACTTTAAGACTGATATTATTTGCCTCTCAGACAATACATAATAAGCCAAATTTTCAAGTTCAAAATGCTGAAAACAGGATACAATTTGGCTGCTTGTAATTTCAGGCTAGCCTAGTGATACATAAATATGATCAGGAATCTCTTTTAAAAACAAAGCAAACAAATATATAGCTTCTGTTATATGTTGAAGGAAACTGATAATTGGCAACTTACAAATAATATTTAGGATATACTTAAGTAACTATCTTCTGAGGGGCTACATTGTGTTCTTTCAGATCATTTCAAAGCCTGGGAAGGGGAGGAAAGTTTAAAATAACTTTTAAAGAGGGACACCAATTTTATAAGGTTATCTAAACAATGGTTAAAGTTTGATGATTTGAAGATCCAAAGAGATAGATCTGACCATCATAATACTATCTCATCTGCATGTGGCAATACAGATTTTGTGAATTAACTGCAAAACTGAAATTAGAATGAAGATCGGATGCTACTCTAGGTCTTCACCATCACTTTATCTAGATTATCTCTTATTTTCATGGCAAAGAAATATTTGAATCTAACTACTAATTTTCATTAAATAGTAACCTGTATGTAACCTAAAGGAAACTAAATTGCTCTGTATGTAGAAATACACATATATTTATGTGTGTATGAATACATAGATGCATAATAGAGGAAAAACACCAACCAACTCTCTAATATTTAGAGTGCTAAAATTTCTAACTTAATTTGTAGAAAAACAATAAATACGACGGGAGGTATTCACTCAATTAAAATAACACAATACTAGAGGTAATTCTAGATATACTACACCATAAGCATTCAAAATATTTGTGGCTGATCACAGTAAAAAAAACATTAATACTGGAAGAAATCATAGGTATATTTTTGATGTTGACATAGAGGAAGACAATTTAATTAATATTTACTGTGTACCTTCAGCAAAACATGATCTTGTTTCTTTTGTTGCTGGCATTCTAGAATTTTATTTAAAAAAAAAAAAGACTTGAATGTGATGTTGGGAAAGAATATCTAAATTTTGAACTGGTTACCAGTGTACTCTGGTGAAAGAAAGGAGTAATTTCACTTTAAAGTTTAGAGTCAGAGGAGAGATGTTCATAAATATAAAAAAAAGTTTAAAAAGGAGGTCACTGTAAAACTTTTGATATTTTCCACACACATGCCTGACAAAGATAAAGGGATTTTTTTCCTGTAATTTTTTTTTAAAATAAAGGACAAGAAAAATCTAATAATGGTTTAATGTAGTTACAGGAGATCAACAAAGTGTGACATCACAATATCTCCTTCAATGACCTTAGGGATAAAAATAATTTCCCTTAAGTATCAGTCTACTGTCACAGAGTCCATTTTGAGAAAATACAGTTATGAAATTTATGGATCAACTATGATACACCAAAAATATTTCTCATACTTATTTAAATAATACTAAAAATTATCCAGAATAATCTTCTCTTGGATTTCAATTCAAACAGCTGGTACATTAGTGTTAACCAGAAAGCAGGTTTTAGATCATCTTGAACCAAGTTAAGTAAACTTAAAAAAAGAAAAAAAAAAAAAAAAGGTATTTTTCCACACTATGCTACAGAATGGAATTATATAATAGGACTGGATAGAAAGAATATATTTATTATATGATCATACTGGCATTTCTTTAAAACTTAATTTCAAATTATTGCATTTGTTATCATTTAGCATATCATTATGCATATGGAATAGGAGAATCAAATGTTGATTATCAACTGCAATTATGAATGCACTTCTTCAATGTGACAACTAAATTTTATTATTATGCTAAAAAAGTAAAAGTGAACCTAAAAAACTTCACACTATTATGTAATTTTTGCAAACCATAAGTCAGGTCCCTGTTGCTATTATGTGCTTATTTCACTTCTTACTTCAACTTACAGCTTTAAAGGGAGTTCTATGTGTATGAAGTGGTTTATGATAGGATAATCAAAATCTGAGATGACCAGAAGAAAAAGATAATCATTCTTCAGATGTCATAATGTTTTTGTTCCTACAGAAGGAGCAAATATTTCACTTTTTTAGTATTGTGTTGAATTGAGAACCACTCTGATAAAAAATATTTTATCTTTTCTAAGTATTAGAGTCTGCAAAAAAACCAAACCCCCAAAAACCCTCCAAATATATTCAGTAATACTGGAACGAGTTATTTACAGATAAAAACATCCTTTTAAAATCTTAGACTGCATGTTTTTTAATGGTTCCTAAGGGCAAAGACAACTAAAAAAAATTACCTAAAAGTGATTTGTAGCATAGTATTAAGTTTATGTTAAAATTCACATCTTCATTACTATTGAGATAATGAAATTTTAACGAAGTAGTAAAATACATGAAAAATGAAGCCAATAGAACCTTGACTTTGTTGTTCTGTCTCAGAAAGCAAGAATACTACTATCCCATATTATATATCTGGCCAAATGTGCAGGATAATATACACAGTAGGAGGACACTAAGTAAGAAGAGGTATATGAAGGACTCCAGTTGATAAACAACTACAACATGAAAACTGATGGCTTTTATAAATGTAAGGAGGAAAGTTAATCTGAATATTCTTATTATCAATATTTTTCAGTTGTGAAACTTATGATTCAACTATGTGATATATGAAAGTGTTATTCACACCTGTTTTAATAATGTAGTCTGGTATTTCTCAGATAGTCTCTTACTAAAAAATTAAATTTCCAGTTGTACCTAACTAGTTTTTATTTTGTTTATTAATTTGCTTTTAGTATCTTTTTTTTTTAAGCATCATTCTTAATGCCAAACTGAGTTATTTTAGATTGTCGATCCACTTAAGTGAATCTAAAGACTTTTTAACCTCTTTCTCTTTCAAATGAATCATCCTAGTCTATATAATTTTCCTCTTTCCTAGGTCTTTTATATTAATTGGGAAAGGGCTCTAAGATTTTTGGGTAAGATTATTTTTATAATGGCCAATTAAATGATGACAGGAATGGAAACTTTATTTTTTTTCCCCAAATAAACTAGGCCAGAAAAGGACTACTATGCCTCTTTAAAACTTATTTAATATAAAGAAAACTTACATATCATAAAGAGAATTTGAAGGTTTCTTATGGTGAGCTTCAAATATATTATTTTTTCCTGCTCCCCTGAACACCATTAAAATAGTCATCTTTGTATTTCAGGTGCCTAGTACTTTGGCACATAACAGAATAAGTATCTGATGAGTTAAGATATCCAATAACAATGCAACACATTACAAAATACAAAGACACACCATTTCAGCTCAGTAGTACTATTTTTTTCATGCTGAGAAACAAAAAAAGTCAATACAAGAAGGTGTAACTAATTTCAACCAACGGCTGCTTCTAATTATTAGTTATTTTTATCCCAGAACCAGGGTTAGTGTTTCATGCAGACCTGGGTTAGTAACTAGAATTCTGGAAGAAATTTAGTGACAATTTCTGAAATGTTTAGTATGAATGAGGGCAATGTTAAGTTTGCTTATTGTCTGAATTACAAGCTTAGTGCTTGCTAGTTTTTAAAAAAGGAAATGGGGAAAGAACAAAGGGTGTTTTGGTTGACACTTTGTCTTACCTTCAGATAAACAGAACTGATATTTAATGATCTAAAGAGGGAAAATAAAATAAATGAAACAATCATAAGGAGTGCAAAGTATCACAGAAAAGGAAGGCCATGAGTCAATTTATTTTCTTACTGATTTTTTTTCAAAATTAGTTATTTGTAAAAATGCAGTACCCTCTTACAGTCTTTAAATATTAAAAAATAATTTACTGTACCAAGCACTTCTAAATCTAGACAGTTAAACTGTATTTGTAAAATCACAGACATAAGGCAATATTCTTGGCCATAAAATTTGATCCTCTAAAGGCGAGAAAGAGTATGTGCTCAATTTGTGTTTCTTTTGCAGATACTTCAGTAATGATCCCCTGAAACACAACAGTCACTGGCCAGTAGCTCAGATAAAATGTGGTGCATGTACTTTAATGAAGATTGTTGACTTCTAAAGGAACTGCATTTAGGTAAAAGAAAGCATAAATTTATAGGCCAAATTCAGCTCTTAAAAAATGAAAAACGTATTTCAATGACTGGAGTTTTATTCAAGCAAGTTTTCTACTATTTTAAGAGTTTAGAACAAAAGGGTATTGCATTTCAAGTTCCAGTAATGACAAGTAACTAATACTCGCTTTTCATCTTACCGGCATCAGATGGTAAGTGATGGTAGGGAGCTGGAGAAAAAACCTGTGCTGCAAAATCTTCAAATGTTGTTGGTTCTAAATGGTGCTGGACAATTGTTTGCAGGTATCGTGCTCTCTCTTCATAGCTGATTTCCTTCAGTTAAGGATGTACATAAATGCAGCTTATAGTGGAAAAGAACAGAACTTATCCAAAAGGACTACTCTGATTGCTAAGCTATTACTTCTTAATAAATGTATTCACTTCTCACATATCATTTCAAAGTATGGCTTTTTAAAGAGCAAAAAAATACTGTTTTTAACATAAGTTTACTCTTCAGGTGATACCACTATATGTGGCACCTTAAGAGGGAGATATTTATTAGAAAACAATGATAATATAACTAAACTGTTCAAAGAAAGAAAGGTAACCATTTACTTGAGAAAGGATTCAACTGCTATCAGGTCAGCCTAGGCTCATTTTATCTTATTAAATTGGCTTCAATCTGCAGGTTACTCTGAAAAGCCACACAATAAATATTAGAATGCTGCTTAAAATACTGTCTGTAATTCTATATTTTTCATTTATACTTATTGTGAAAAATTCCTGCATATCTTCTTCTTTTTCTAAAATCCCTGTATTTTCCCAACAATTGTTCTCATTTTGAATGGAAGACTACTGTTGCTGTAATCCTTGAATAACTCCATGTGGTTAAGATAAATACACAGTTGAATCTGTATGTCAGGAAAAAATATCTAGTCAATTATAACACTGAAACAAGCAGGAATATTTGCAAAGAGTCCACAGGACTCCTAAATACCGTCTAACAAAGCATCTACAGGGCACTGACACTGACAGAAAAATACTGTACTTCCCTTTCACCACATTTTCTTCTCTGATATTATTGACAAGCAACCAGTACCTTGAAGTGTTGTTGCTTTGAAACAACCCTCTCCAGGCTTCCTGTTTCAGCAGGCCTGATTGTGCTGTTAGCACAGAGAGGGCGAGAAAGAGAGAGAATATTTCTGTTGTTCACGAAAGCAACTATGGAAATGGCTGTCAAAATGTAGAGCAGCAGGCAGCAACATACAATTATCAGGAAAAACTCACATGCTGACTTCATGTCGTATAGTTCCTGAACTGAGAAATCAGTTAACCTTTCTTCTACAACTTTTAAGAAAAGTTTTCATGCTGTATCAGTGTGCTATGTTGACAGGCTTTACAGAAGACATTTCTGTAAGTATGAAGGCTAGTAAAAATTTGCCTATTGATTTTTCTTTCGTCACTGAATATTTTTCAAAACCCATTATTTTCCTCAAAACTCTTTATTCTTTTTTTAAAACTGCGATTCAATTACTGTAGCTCTTCATTTCTAGAAATTGTAAACTAATCCTACAACCAACGCCAAGAAAAAAAATTTGTAAGGAAGATAATTTAAGGTGATAATTCAGTTGGAGCTAACACAGCCATAGTTACATTTACAAAAGGTTATTGATTAAGAAGAGGCAAAAAGCTTAGAGTTAAAGGTAAGACTATACTCATTAGGTACTTAGACTGTGCTGTCTTTTGCCCTCTAAACGGCTTGAGTACTCTCTTCTCGAATTACAACTTATTTTATGCATTAAATGTTGAAATCTGAATTCTAATTTCTTGGCACCCATTATTTTCAATTCTGTACACTGGGACTGAACTTTGAAGAATTCTACTTCTCAGGAGAAAATGCTATATTAAAATGATCAGTGGAAAGGATTTTATGGAAGAAACATAGATATTTTTGAATGTTATCTTAGAAAAGTAATATAGCACACTTTAAAAAGGAGGTATATGGTTGTAAGTGGAAGAGGATGAAACTGATGGTTCAATCTAAATAATACCACATATCTCAGAACTTGTTGGAAAGTACTTTTTTCATTGGGGGAGATTCACAGCTGCCGAATTTTCTGCAGTTAATAGAGTCCTTTGATTCACAGCAGTGCCCCTTGTACAAAAAATACTGGCCTTTGTGTATTACCAGAAACTAATTTTCTATTTGGCTGAAAAGGGAAAAATGGGGTTATTGCTTCTCCCTCCTACAGAGCTTTTCATTATGCCTGATGCACTCAACTTCTAAGCTCTTCTGAGAAAAAAAATAACTGAAGAGGCAAGAGGTAGAAAAATGAGCTTGTTAGCACATTAGAAGTGAAGTATCTTGGTGGGCCCTAGAAATTCCCAGTGGTGTGTTAACTTATCACTCTATGCATGCTGGCACTGATAGTCTCCCAATTGATCACTCTCTTTTCGCACCAAAGGTGCTGCCAGGAAGCAAAGGCTGAAGGCCCACAGGAGAACAGTCTGCTATCAAAACAAGCTGTTTTTAAAAGTCTGCTTGAATGGGTAAAATGCTTCATGAAAAGTAGGGTGGAGACACCTACCTGCTTTTAAAATGCTCTACTTTCAGAGGACCTATAAATGAAATATTTTACTTTATCTTATTATATTTAGAGTTTACACAAAAAAATTAGGCAGAGGGAAAGCAAATGTTAATATTTCTAAGGCTGGGAGGGTATTTCCAGTGTAGTAAAATTTAATAAAAGCATGAATATCTACATACAATACATATGGAGTACAATTCTATTTCACTATTACAAAACTCCGAAGAAACTCAAATATAAAGAATATAAACTGAATATTACTGAAATTACCCAGCTACAATGTATTCATTTTGTATAAAAACACAGATTTTCTTTTTAGTTAAAAAAATCTTAAGTAAAATGATGCTCTAAAATGGTTTTTAAAAGTTCAAGTCTAGGTGTCAGAGTCAGTGAAAAAATTAGTGGTTAAATTTAAATGAAAAACCATAGCACTTTTCACAAATTAGGCAGGCTAATGTCTGCAAGTTCCTTTTTGGGGGGTTGTCTATGGTAACTCACCTTCTAAAAGCTAAATATTCTTTATAATTTTCCAAGTTTGATGTAGCCAAATCAACAACATTGAAACAAACCAATCTAATCTACAGTACTTACATTCCTCCCCCCTTCTAGAAAAGAGATATAAGGAACTCTAACTACTTAAACCACAGTTCTGAGTCCATAAACAGGAAATTTCGCGATTGAGACGATGATAAAATCAGTTTATGGACATAAGGATTAACAAAGAGGACATTGGGAGATGGGGAGGAGAAGTGAGTTGGGGGAAATCGGAGACTGTGGACTCTGAGAAACAAGCTGAGGTTTTTGGAGGGGAGGGGGGAGAGGGGTAGGGTGAGCCTGGTGGTAGGTATGAAGGAGGGCACATATTACATGGAGCACTGGTGTGGTGCATAAACAATGAATTTTGGAATACTGAAAAAAAAATTAAAACAATAAACAGTGCTGTTAGCATCTGCAAATGGTAACCATAATCCAAAGTGGTTAATTCCTCTATCTCCTCATAATAGATCAGACACTTACTCCTTAAAAGGCAACTCTCTAGGGAAGAGTTATTAGTACCTATAAATTGAGTGGCATACACAAACTTGATCGCTAGCAACAACAGGATAGCTCAAGCTTTATTCCTACTGTGAGTGCACGTTGCCATTGGCACTGAGATGAAAAAAAACAAAAAACAAAAAACAAATGGGTGAGATGACGGACAGGGAATGGTAAAGAAATTCAAAGTAAAATTTGAAGTACAAGTCTAAGTTGAATTAAGGTTTTTGTTGTAAATTTAAAACAACCCAAGCCAAAACTAGCTAATAAAACACCACTTGATGAGGGAGACTTTTAGCTGGTAGGAATCTTTAATACAGAACTAGCCAATCAAAAGAAATAACACACAGGTGCTGCAATCACAGCAATATAATTATCCACTAATCCTCCTTCCTTCTACTTTCTGCAGAAGCAGGAAAGGGGGGAAGGAATATTACTATTCTAAAAATAATAAAGGGAATTAAACATTTTTTTCTAGTATAAACACTTTAATCTGTGCTTTATTTACATTAACACTGTTATTCATTTTAGGTAACTTCTCTTGATTTTAAACTTACATATGAAATTATTTATGGCCCTCTGTCATTGTGTCAATACCAGCTGTCAAGAAACTGGGGTTCAATTTCAGCCTGGTCCTAGAAAGAGATGCATGAGTTCTCCGTGCAGCAGTATATGTTAAATGGGGATACCACCACCTGCTCCTATTTATGTAATAGGGATGCTGAAGATAAAGGATATAAATATAGGGTAACCCAAAAGTCCGCCTACATCTGTGTTAAACATAGTTTTTCTGGCTTTTGGTTCAAGTCTTTGTAAATAGCAGGTGCTGTCTCCCTGAGGGCAATTTTCAACATCTGTTTAAGGAATATACCTGCCTTCATGTGCAAGAACTCCGACAATATTTCTTGTTTGTGGTATGTACAGAGAGACTTTTGACTTATTCTGATGACAGAGAAAATGATTTCTCATGAGAAAAAGACAATAGGAGGAAAAGCTACTACAGAAGAATAATTAGTACACTTCTCAATTTTACCAATGCATAAGGAGGATATAGAAAAGGTAGGTTTGGTTTTAAAGAAGCAACAACCTTTCATTCTCTACAACCATTTTCTTAATAATCGAATGTAATTGTGAACTGCTTTTACTTAAAGGGAAAAACGTTCAGTTTTGTGATCACTAATTCCAAAGCATGCCCAATAGGTTTTATAAACATTTAGCTCAACTGTAATTGTAACTACCAACTGTAGTTGGTAACATTTCCAAAAAATGGAAGTGTATGTGTGTATGTATAATGTACATAGCAAGAATGAGTATGAAGTATTTTTCACCAAAAGTAGTTCTGAAAATTACAATTTTAAGTATATGTCTGAGACCTATCCCTGCTCAATTTCCTCTTAAGTTCAGATTTAATGTTTTCTTTCCTAAGCAAGAAAGAAATATTGGCTCCATTATAAGTAAAGGCAAAGTATTAAGTGTTCACATCTACACTCCATATCATGGCCTCAGAGATTTAAGACCCATTCTGAAATTCCTAAATTAGTAAGCACTTGCCTGCACTCAGATATTTCTGTGGCTTCATTGCTGTTTTAACGCTTAAGGATTTTATCTCCCTTCTCTGTACGGAAGATTCCAAGAACAGTAATTGTAGGAAGAGGGAGGAGAGTTCTGCCTCCTGACTTAAAATATGGAGAGCACTACTTACAATATTCACCAAGTTTGTAAGACGGTTGTGGTAGGAGTTTTCACATCACAGAACTCGACAAATGCCACAAGTCAGGGCCTCACACTGTTCTCAGAGCCAGTTGTTAAACACTAAGTATGCCTTTTTCTTTGTACTTGTCTTCCAAGTGGGGAGACTAATATCATAGGAGCAGAGACCATGTCCTTTTTATTTTTACATATCCAGCACCTAACACAAGACCCAGAAGTACTCAATGACTGTTAGTATGTTATAGAAGGAATGAATAAAACTGGTCTGATAGTTGATAAGGAGACCGTTATACACAAAATCTCCTTCCATTAATCCCAGTTTGGCTCTCCAGAAGCAAAACCCTTTAGGGCCAATATAGTTGGGACTTTGCTATGACTGGATTTAGAGACAGAGTTTGAATCTTCCTGTGAGAGTTTGGTTCCACCCCTACCCTTGATCTTGCTGCCTTCTTTGGAAGAGGAAAAAGTGAATAAAACATGTATGTATGTATATACACATAAAGTTTAATGTTAAAAAAAAAACTAATAACTTTCCCCCCAAAATCCTAAATGCCTAAAACAGAAATTCTATAAATCTTGGAAGAATTACAACTCATTACAATTTAGCACTGAAATATTCGCCCCACTGGTTGTGACAATTTTTTAAATTTAAAGAAATCTTTAAAATTTTCATAAATTCTACAATGGTATGAGGCAAGAAATTTAGTTAACAAACTAATTCTGTTCATTTCAGTGGTCCTCTGTAAAGAAAGGAGAAAGGGAAGAAATGCTGAGAAACTCTTTAGATAAAAATCACATGAAGGGTAATTTCAAAACCATTTTAGACAGATTTCTTTCTCTATTTTTAAGGCAGATTTCTAAAACTGCTCTGGTACACTATAAGAATAGATGTAACAATACTCTTGAAAAATAATATTCAGAAATTTAAATATTCAGGTTTTGAAAAAGGCTCTCTTGAGAGGGTTTATCCCAGGGCATCATTTATTGAGACTATTTTAGGACAGTATGATCTAGAGGAAGGATACAACAATCATCTGCCAATATTACTTTCAGGAAAGTTAGCAAAATTTGCAAAATGTTTATTCAGCAATAAGCTTTGCCTGGATGGAGAATACAGACAGAGATTTGCTCAGAAAAACAAAGCTGCTGATCTGTAGAGTTGGCACTAGAACCTTGGTCATTTAATAGTCCAGTGCTCTTTCTATATCCAATCTCAATGATTTCAGTTTGGTGTAGGAAAAGAAAAGGCATAGAGACATTTTAGTTAGCTCAGGGATGGCCAGCACAGACTGTTAGCTTAAATTTGAAGACCGCCATTTTTGAAAAGTGTTTGTTTATATACTAGATATTGTATACAATACAGGAAAAATCCTTGGCATGCTCTAATTAAAAATGAGAAAATAAAGCACATTTGGATTTTTACTTCTAAAAGGCCTTGAAATATCCTCAAATATTCTAAAGCAATGTCATTATACAGGGTCTTGGAGAAATACTGAAAAATAAGAATTTTATGGAGATACAGGATCTATGTAGATATATTTTGTAAGTACATCTCAAGGATCACATTAGCAGGCTATTAGCAGTAGTAAAGGGTCATATTTTCTTGAAAATACAGGACAACTAAGTACCCCATGGCCTAGGCACTCCTCATTTATAAGATGAGAGTAAACTATACTTGTTTACATTATAAAGCAAGATCTAGTAAATTAATACTCCATTTCTTTCCTACAGTAGCTAATTTCTTTAAGACACATGCAGTGTAGTTCACATAAAGTAAAAATTTCCCATAAGTAAATGGAATGAATCTTGGTATTAATATTGTTTACTTGTACTACCTTAATAGAAATTCTTCTGAAAGTCTGCAACAGGTTATAACAAATTATTGTGTATAATTTTTATGATGCATTATACTAATGAAATTCTTTAGTAGTTGCTACTATCTATGCAATGAAGGAAAAGCTGTGATTTGTCAGAGTAGACAAAGCTGGGCTTTAATCCATCCTTTTAACCATACTGCCAAGTCTATATTGTTTTCACTGCGTCTCAATTAGGAGACAGGCAGGACACCTGGTACTTCTTTATCTAAGTCCCATGGGCTGCCAGATGACTCAAAATCCATAACAGGTGCTAAGGCAGTGTGAGGATAGTCCTATTATTGAAAGCTGGAGTTGAATAAAATTTGGACCATATATAATTGCTCATAAATCAGTCAATTACTAAATGAAAACATTAAGTAAAAAGTTGATAAGCCCAATTCTACCAAAGTTCATGTAAATACATTTAAAAAGATTAACCTTAAATAAATAGGATTAAAAATTTAAACCTCCCTAAAGGTTCTGAAAATCCTTCCTGATTTAATAATCCAATAATCACTGGTGGTTTCTAAAAAGCACTAACATGATTATGAAATATGTATATTCCACTTTCATGAAAGTTGTATGAAGTAAAACACCTAAAAGAAAAACCGAGTTACTTAGATTTCAAATTTAATGAAGTTAAAATTTTAGATTCTTATTCTTGGTAAGATGTACTTGAAAATATTATCATTAAGTAATAACAAGACTTTCATAGTTAAGAGAATCACAAGTATTAGTCTAAGACTTTTATAAACATTGGGGAATGACTAAAAACACTTTGTATTGTTCCTTCTCAGAACAAAAATTTCAGTGCATTAAAATTGAGGAAATGTATGTGTTTGAACTAAACACTAAACTTGGATTCTTGCTAGAAGATTGCAAAAGGGAAAAAAAGTAAGTGAAATTTTACAGTGTACAATTACTTATGTGTTATCTCTACCTAAATGTGTACTAACATAATTAAGATTTTGTTTAAATGCTCTAATTATCAGGAGTACAGAAAAAGTGATTTATTATCATGGTAAGTAGTTACAAAGTACAACAAACTGTCATTTAAGACTGTGTCATAGAATCTATGATAAACAGTATATTGGCTTAAACTAATGCACTATATGCCCCTAGGGAATTATGGGCTTAGAGACTGGACTTTAACATCAAAATCTACCCATTAATCTTGACTTAAATATAATCTATTCTGCAGTAAAAGGAAGAATGGGCATTCAATGAATTACTGTTTTTGAAATACTGCACTGGTGCCCATTTACTAACAGCGTTTAAGGGGACATGAGGAGATGGACGACTAGTAAATTTTACAGACTGTTACTATTTCACAAACATGCATTTGATTTTTCACCAACTTAGCAAGACTATCCCATTTAAAAAAATTTATAAATTAACGGACATGTTGCAGAAATAATAATACTGCAATATAACTTAGTCAACTTAGGTTCAGCTGAAATCATCATCTATGGAAATATGCTATAGGGTCAGGATCCTGGAGGCTGAAGTAAGCTGAAGTAGATCATTGTTTCTTTGCATCAGAACCACCAAATACTTGGTTAGACCAACCAGAAAAAAAGGAAAGGCCAGCAGTAGTGTTTATACAAATACCAGGGCATACAATGCTTCATAAAAAGGGAAACATCCCTCTTATTTTTAAATATACCTGAAACAGACTTCAAGGAGATAGAGAGAACGAACCAGAAATGACTGAAATAGTTATCAGCTATTCATTTAAATGATAAATGTGGTATTTAACCCTAAGATTTGAGGACTAGTTTATTTACAGTGGATTATTTTAGCACTTGCAATTGTTATGCATAAGATTAATTTACATTTCTATATTAATGTAGCTTGTAGGTATTCAGATATTTGGAAATTCTAAAAAAAACCCCACAGTATAAAGGAAATTAAGCCAAATTTGTGTTTAACTTTATCTGATATATGGACTGTGCTAGTTTAAATCCATTTTCATCTATCATATCAAAACTGACTTTTGCTCTGTTATAATCTGGTGGTTTTAAAATGGATAATGCCATGTTAACAAGGAATTACTACAGGTGGTTGCTTAAATATATTTATTTGCTTTCTTTTTATAGTAGGTATGTGCTAAATAAAAGTCAACACTCCTATCAAGAGGAAGTAAATGTAGAAACATCAGTTCTACAACAGCTATTTTTGCTCCTTCTCTTTTCTGAATAGCAATTAGTAAAGCAACCCCTTCCCCTCCTCCCTAGTGCTGTCAAGCTGTTCAGAGCAGTTTGCAACTCGACAATGGTACCATTGTGAATGCTCTCTGGGCTTCCTTCCCACAGAGAGTTAAATGGGCAGTTCCTGCTGCCCATGATTGGTGTCCAGTGAAATAATACTCAAGAGCCAGGTTTTATCAGCTTCACGCCAAAGAAGTGAAGCCAGGGAACCCAAGCCTTCATATCATACTGGACCATATGCCAACCCTGATGGCCCCAAAGGTTTATCACTATGAATCAGGATCCATCATGTCCCTTGTGAAATTTCACTTCACATACCTTATGTGAAATGCAAAGCTTCACTAAAAACCAAACCTTCTTTACAATTGGCATGAACAGATGGACGGTAACAGTGGTTTGGCAAGCAAAAGTTAAGATTTAAATAGGCTGTATTCTAGTGTTTGAGAGGAAAAGCAGTTAGAAGAAAATGGGGAGATTTGTGACCCATAGTTTAATTTTAATTCCATTATTGAGTTATTAAAAATTCAATGGAAAAACCCCTTATATTTAGTAAAAGGAAAAGAACGGATTAAAAGCACTGCAATTCCTATGTCAAACAAGGTTAAAGACTAATTTCAGCTTTACATCCTTCATTCTTTGCTCTCTGAAATCCACAAATAGCATCTAACTCTACTGCTCTTTTTATATTTAAACAAAGACTAGAATAAAACTTGTACATTATGCAGTAGGTGTAGTGAACGATAATGTGAACATACCAGTGCATCTTCATCACTAATATTAAAAAAAAAAAAAAAGGTTTAACAGAAAAAAAAAGTCCCTGTTCTATCCCACAGGTGAAAATTTAATGAAGATGGAAGTAAAGAAACTTCATTTTGTTATTTTTAAAGACAGTTCAACACCTGATAGAGTTCTCTACCTTCCTTGTATTGCATGCACTACGGTCTGATCCAACTGTTAAGACTGGCATATGCAGACCATACTGCCGCACTGGATTTGAAAAAACAGGTAAGATGGTGGTAGTGCTTTCTTTTCCTTTGCTATTTTTGCCATAAAGCCAATGTGCTATCAGAATAGGATGAAAAAAAAAAAAGCCTCATTTATCAGTAACATAAAAAAGCATGATAGTGTGTAAAAGCACAAAAAGGCTTAAAAGTACTTTACAGGAAACGTGTAAAGAAGGCTTGTTATGCAAGAATGTGAGTCCATCATAAAACTCAAGATGACGAAAATTTCAAATGCTCTTTTTGAAATGGCAAATGGATGTAAATATTATCAAACATTTCGAGAACTCCTTAGTCTTATTGCTCGCTATTACTATTAACTAGCCTGGAAATTACAGTATAACTAAGTATAAAAAATTATTTAAATAATCTATAGACTAACTCATTTTAGAAAGGCTTTACTGTAAAAGGAAACATTCAACCTTACCCTGCTATTCCAGACATAAAAATTATATAAAAGCAAAAGGAATTGTCACCTCAGACACTGGCTGTTGTATTATCGGTAGTAACATTACAAAACCAAGTTTGTTTTATTTTGTTTTTCTGCTTGACTGCATTATTTGGTTTGGACCTCATCTGCTATTACTTTTTGCTTTGCTTTATATCATGCAATACTGAGAAACTCCTATCTCTTAGCCATGTTACACTTTTATCCCTTTGTGCTTCCCTGGTAAAACCATTCCTAATTTCCTCCTCCCCACTATAATAAAATTAATCACTTTTACCATCCTACTTTGTAGATATCACTACTGCTGGACTCCTCATCAGAGGACACTTCATTAACTACTCACTCATTCACCTACCCATCCATCCATCTAGACTGTACCAGACTGTATGCTTTGAAAGCAGTGACTCTTTTTCTATCGCTAGCTTTTCTTTCACAGTACCTCCCATATAGTAGGTAGTCAAGAAGTATGTGGTGAGTAAATGAAAGATCCCAAATTGCTTAGCAACCTTTTTTGGGAGGTAAAGAAATACAAACTTTTTTTTTACATGAACAAGTCTGGATGCTACTCAACCTCTATTGAGATAGTCACTTTTTCCCCTTTTATAATGACTTATTTCATAAGATTTTATTCCTTTATTTCTGAGAGAACCTTAAACATACTTATTTTGAAGTCATTTTGATGGTGTTCAGTATAACCTTTTTTTAATACTTAAATCTGTCATTGGGGCATTAAGTGTTCTTAGAAGAGAATAAAAATTGAAAATATCTCTGCAATTAATATAATGAAATGGAAGTTGCTCATATACTGAAGTCATTTTTGTGAGTTCCCATTGTTAAAATACAGGAAAAGTAGATATTATTGGTTTCTATTAGTAAAATGATCATCTCTAGAGAACATTAAAAGATGCCATTTTCAGACATTGGTGCAATTCTATAGGATAAACTTCACTATTATAAAAAATTTATTACATAGCAGAGACCTACATTTATTGCCTTTATATCTTTTTGAAGGGATGAAGGCATATTTGCTAGACCAAAACTAACAACTTTAAAGGCATGCAATAAAATATTCCCACAACGATTGTATGGAAATCTCTCAAAATACCAATAACATCATCAATAGGCATATATTGCCATTTTTTAAAAAAAGATTTTTATAATTTATTCAACAGAGAGCTAGAGAGCACAAGTAGGCAGAGCAGCGGGCAGAGGGAGAGGGAGAAGCAGGTTCCCTGCTCAGTGGAGAGCCTGATGTGGGGCTTAATCCCAGAACCCTGGGATCGTGACCTGAGCTGAAGGCAGTCACTTAAATGACTGAGCCACCCAGGCATCCCATATTGCCATTTTTAAAAAAAGGAAAGCTGAAAAAATAAAACTGATATAAGAATATATTAGCATCACAATAGAAGACTTGCACATATGCAGGGTTCCTGTTTACACTGTGTGCATAGATAGACTATGAAGTTTAGCAGTAAAATCCAGGCCAGGGAGGGGGATGTTTAATCACAAGCTTTTAAAACAACACAAAACCTTTCAACAGTGATGCCCATTTCTTCAACAGAGGAGACTGAAATGCTCCCATTACAGAGCACATTGTTAAGTAAGAAAGAATGTCTGCTTTTAGAGAGGTCCTACCACAACGGTTAATATCAAACGCACCAAGGCTGCAAGTATTTCAAATGCCACAAAGCCTGGATCACTTAGTTGGTGAGACATTTTATTTAAAGAATTCTCTTCTTTTGAAGTATGAATGACCACAATCATAAATCTTGGAGTTTGTAACAAATAACCAATTTGTCCATTAAGTTCTACATACTTTCCTACATACTTTCTAAGTGAAAGTATGTAGAATCCATATACTTTCTAAAGGAAAGTATGTAGAAGAAATGGCCTTAAGATATTGAGGGCTCCTATTGGAATCATTCATGTAGGTGGTGCGAAGGTTCAAGAAGTGAAACTTCTTGTTTCATGTAGACTCCCACAGCTGCCCCTTTCAGCTCTCCTGTGGCTACCACCTTCCTGGCTGTTCAACAGGGAGTGTAAGCCTTCAGGATTGTAACCCCTGCTGTCTCCATCCTTGGGGAGTGGGGGGTGGGGGACATTAAATTGTACTCCTCTTAAGACAATATCTGGCATTTCAAGACACAAGTGTCTTTGGCTCACTTTTCTCCTTGATAGATCCTGCCTGTCCCTCTGCCCCACAAGAGGTGGAGGGGGAAGCCTCATTGACTATTGATCTTTGAAAATTATTTTCATTAAACTGTAATGCCCTCTAATAAAAATATAATGAATCAGGGGTGCCTGGGTGGCTCAGTGGGTTAAAGCCTCTGTCTTTGGCTAGGGTCATGATCCCAGGGTCCTGGGATCGAGCCCCACATTGGGCTCTCTGCTCAGTGGGGAGCCTGCTTCCTCCTCTGCCTACTTGTGATCTCTGTCGAATAAACAGATAAAATCTTTTAAAAAAATATAATGCATCAGTCAAAATACAACACCCTTGTGTGTATGCTATTTTGGCTTGTTCATGTATCAGAGGCAGTTTCTACTGTTCTTAGGTTTCCTTTTCTTACCTATCCAGCATGTTCTTACAGTTGTAGCCTAGACTAATACAAACCACCAAATATTACAATAATGAGCAACTTATTTTTAAAACTACATGGGGAAATGAATAGAAATTTTCTGTTAAAGAAAAAATTAACAGTTCATCCATCCACCCATGAGGATACCTGTACCCTAACCTGTACTATTACAACAAATTGCCAACCACTTATTGCTATGCTAGAAGTTACTAGGATTAGTAAGACTTATTAATATGTGCACACACATTAAGTCCTATAACAAAATGTTATAAGGCAGTGTGTTGCTAGTGAAGGAACCTTTTCTTTTTTCTTTCTTTTCTTTCTTTCTTTTTTCTTTTCTTTCTTTTTTTTTTTTTTTACAATGTTTGGATCATGCAGAATGAGTATATTACATGGAAGATAGTAGGGAAAGGCATTCATGGGGCAAAAACATAAAAAGAGGACATTCAGGGATGATCTATATGGTCTAGCTAGACAGGGTGTCCTGGGTGTTAGTGTGGTAGGACATGAGAGTAAGGATGGGAGGAGGCAGAGCTGGAAGGAGTACAGGTATATACAGTAAGAGAGATGAGGTTGGGAGGGTTAAGCTAATACACTGCTTGCCTGTAGTCAAAGAATTCACATAACAATTTCAATATAGTCAAGAGCCAGCACAAGTCTTTTCATATACTTATATATACTTATATTTGTGTCTTAGAGGAAGATTTCTAGTGTACAGCATGATAATACCATCAAGTATCAGATAACTATCATTTTCTGAGTTCCTGCTACATGACAGGCTACTTAGTGCTTCATGTAGGTAATTTAATCCTTACAGCTGTCTTGAGTTTGGTATTCTTTTTACAGATTAAAACAAAACTTATGTGGTTCTAGACTTTGAAACCTGGGCTGATGTACCAACCAGTCAGCTTCCACATTTTAAAATCTAATTTATAAATTAAGGACAGTCCATATTTATGAATATTATCTTCTGAAGAAATAACCTTCAAAAGACAGTACGCAGGGGCGCCTGGGTGGCTCAGTGGGTTAAAGCCTCTGCCTTTGGCTCAGGTCATGGTCTCAGGGTCCTGGGATGGAACCCCACATCAGGCTCTCTGCTCAGTGGGGAGCCTGCTTCCCCCTCTCTCTCTGCCTGCCTCTCTGCCTACCTGTGATCTCTCTCTCTCTCTGTCAAATAAATAAATAAAATCCTTTTTTTTTTTAAAAAAAGACAGTATACATAAAATTATGTAGTTTCTCAATAAACTCACTTTCTTCTAACACGAGATAGCAGCAATATTGATGGGCCTCCCTAAGAGGTTTTATAATGTTCTATCATAATGAATGGCAAACTACATTAGTGGAGCCAATCAATTACATTTCATTTCATTTTGGCTCTCATACTTTTGCAACAAGTTCTTTACATCTGAGTAGCAGAACTGCAGGGATAACAAACTGTGACTAATTGAAGAATGATCATTGACTTCTGGTAATTTGCCTGATAAAGTTAAACAGAAACCCAATTCTGGCATTTACAAAAAGGTCAAATCTAAACAGATTAGAACAAATCAAATAATATTGGTTTGGTAGGGAAGAATATTAAACCTAGAAAGAATGTGTTTTTTAAAGATGCCATTTAATTTTATAATATTATAAATTATTTCATTATAAATTCATAATATTTCAAATAATTCAAAATATTTCATTATAAATTATTTATCACATATATATTATATACATACATACAAAGCCCCTAAATATAAATTACAAGAATTGTAACAGACACGCTACATTTCATCTGCTAAAATCTCACCCTCTGAGGCCCAGATTTTCTATGTATTCTTCCTTTGTTTTCTTACTCTCAAAGTAATAACTTCCTTAGAACTCCCGCAGCATTTTATCTCTAACCCTACTATGTCATATTTTATAATTATTAATTTATATATTATTCTCTCCCCTATTAAATTATAAGTTTATTGGAGAAAAAATTACCATCTATAGCTGCCCCTTAAAAAACAGGGAGGCTGGGGTGCTAACACCCCATGCAGCCCCCAAATCTTTTAACTCTCCCAAAACTTAACTACTAATAGCTTACTGCTGATCAGAGCTTTACTGATAAGTTGATTAACACATATTTTGTATGTTACATGCATTTCTAGGCTAGGCTATGATTTGTTTCTACATGTTTCTCAAATCTTTACTACTATCATAAAAAGTGATCAGGAAATAATTTGATAGAATAACATACAGTTCTATTTCTTGAGCTGGAGGTAGTTAAACTTAGTTATTCACCATTTACTACATTTAGAATTTATGCTCTTGTTTCAAATTATATTTTATAGTAAGAAAGTTTAAAAAGAAAAATTTAAGAAAAATGGGATATGTGAGACAGTTAATTTTATCAACTTGACTAGGTCATGGTATCCAGTTTTTGGTTAAACACCAGTCTTGGCATTGTTGTGAAGGTATTTTTTTCAGATGTGATTACCATTTAAAATCAAGAGACTTTGAGTATACTCTATAATGTATATGGGTGGGCCTCAACCAATCAGTTGAAAGCCTTAAGAGAAAAGACCAAAGTCCCCATGGAAGGAAGGAATTCTACCTCCAGATGCCTTCTGATTCAGATTACAATATCAACTCTAAGAACTCCTGCAGACTTCAGATTTGCCAGTCCCCACAACTGTGTGAGCTAATTCCTTAAAATGAAGCTCTCTCTCTTTATGTATATATGTACCTACATTCTATTGATTCTGATTCTCTGAGAACCCTAATACAACGAGATTATATGCTGGTAACTTCTAAAAATTTCTTTGCATAATCTGTTAAAAAAGAAACCCTACATACATAGCATCATATTTAACATTTGTACATAGATGAAATATCTTTAGGATCATAAAAGAATTGCTTTAAAATGTTTATTTAAGGTATAGTATAATGATAGCTATGATCATGAAATTAATACTATGACATTTATTATTCCCACTGCAAAAAAAAAAAGCCAAACAAAATTAAAACAACAGAACAACCCAATTCCAACACATACACACACATTCAACAGGTAACTAAAAAACGATGGCTAAGATCAACCTGAAATACCCCTCAGGTCCACTGGTTACCCAGAATCTGCCTATTCTTCCTCCCCAGCATTGCATTTCAATTCCAATTGCATGATCAAACCAACAAATTGAGCTTGAGACCAAAAAAAAAAAAAAAAAACCAAACCAAAAAACCCCCACCTAGCTGACAAAGACCAAGGTTGCAAGAAAATGCTTTTCAAGTACAAGTAACGCAAGAAATAACAAGTGAAGTGAAGGAGAGGTTTCAAAGCTTGAAAGACAGTCATCAATACTGACAGATTACTGTAATTCTGGCTGCCAGCATGATCGATTTGGACAGCATATGACAATCAATATTGTCCTCATTTAGTGAACAACATTAGATTCATAGTTACAGAAGATGTTCCCAGGATAAAATTTAAACTGTATTTAATGATCATAAATAGCACAATTTATGCTGTGGAATCTTAGTGGGTACTTTTATTAGGCATAAAATAACTAACACAGCAGTACAATTATCCAAATATAAGTGAGTTTATTAGATATTCTTTTATCCCTTTATTTCTCTTATGAGGATAAAGTAGTAACTGGTGGTTTTCAAAGCCTACTTCTATTTCAATTTCTGTTGTAATTTCTGTTAAGTTCTATTGATCTGTTTTAGAACAGATGATTTTTTTCCTTAATGGGAACTTACCTGGATTTTTCAAAATCATACATTTTAAAATTTAATATATTTCTGAGATATGTATTTATTATTTAAAATTCAAAGGTGTCTGTATTTCAACATCTTAAAAATACCTAGTTGTAAATTAGTATATAAGGTTGCATTTAAAAATCGAGTAATCGGGGCACCTGGGTGGCTCAGAGGGTTCCTCTGCCTTCGGCTCAGGTCATGATCTCAGGGTCCTGGGATCGAGCCCGGTGTCAGGCTCTCTGCTCAGCGGAGCCTGCTTCTCCCTCTCTCTGCCTACTTGCGATTTCTTTCAAATAAATAAATAAATAAATCTTAAAAAAAAAAAATTGAGTAATCTACTTGTATGAAATCACTTCCCTGGACATTTAGAATTAATACAGAACTTTGTGAATCCTTCTAAAAGATGAATATATATTCCTCAGAAGAGCAAATGTTAGGAGCATCTTTATTATATCCTTAAATAGTACAGGGAAATAATTTCCATATAGGTTCTAAATTCAAGCTATCAAGTCAAGAAAAATTTCTTTAAGCTGTCTGATTTTGTGTTTTTATTCTGAGTCTTCTAGAAGAGGTTCTGCTGATGGATACTGCTCGTATTTGCTGTGTTAATAAAGTGTTCATGTTTACTCTTTTAATCTGAAATATCTCTCATCTTAGAAATTTTCTCCAATGTGGTATCTATTAATGTCTCAGCAAGATGAGCTAACTATTAAAAAACTTCAAGAAAAAAGCCTGAAAAATCCAATCCAATCAATTAACCTACCAACCAACCAAACATAAAAACCCAATTAGGCAATTCCTTGGTGTTGGGTACAGTTGTTTTACTATTGACTGTAATCTTTACAGATAACAGAATTCATTGCTGCACAAAATAACGTATCCTATTTCATTTACTAAGCACATCCAAATTCATTACCTCATTTAATCTTCACAATAATTCTGAGATGCGTATTATCTTTTTTTGCAGACAAAGAAAGTGAGGTTTAGAAATTCTGTGACTAGATCAAGATCACAAGGCAGAGCCTGAGTGAAAAAAAATCAGTATTTTTTTTAACTGCAACTCTAGCCACCATACCTCTAAGACAACATGCAAATCGGAAATAGTTCTCAAGAGTATGAATTTTGGTGCAGGAAAAAGAAATTAAGCCATAGCCCCAATAAATTAAGTTTTGCATTTTCACCTACTTGGTAAGGTATGCATCTTAAATGTTTGTACTTTGGGTCAGAAATAGTTTGTGTTTGCTCAAAAAATTGAATTCTTGTTTTATGACACAAGAGGCAAACAAGAGTTTTATACTACAGTCTAATCTCTCTCATCACTTTTCCAAAGAAATGGCAGAGGACACTAACCTTAGGGATGAACATCAGGATCAGGCAAACTGTAAGGAGGCAAAGGTCAGAAAGAAGACAACCTCAGAGGAGCTGACAATGTGGACAAAATTAGTTTACGGGTAATAATCTATATATTCCTTGAAGGATTAGCTACCTTTCTAGAGATATTCAGGAAATAATAAACCAAATCATTACATTTCACAATGACCACTTCAAATCTTAACTTTCAACTTAACAGTAAGTGAAGATATAACTGTCACAAATAAGAAATGCTACATCAATGTCATTAAACTTAATCAATGTACGATGTCATGATCTACCTATAGTTCCATTTCACAGTGTCAGAGTACATGAGAAATTGCATACGAATCAGATTAAGTCAATTTTCATCAAAAGAAGTGAATGTATGTGGCAGACTTACGATAAATCCATTTCATGTGGAAGAGAACACAAGATAGTTTAAAAGCCTTCCCTTGTAAAAGCTTAACAACTTATTAAGTAAAAGTAAAATAACGGAAATGTTTTTAATCATATAGAAAAGGTACGAGGAAACACAAATTCATTTTATAAGGAATATCAGAAAACAATTTAAAATTTAAAACTGTATATATATTGGGCGGCTGGGTGGCTCAGGTCATGATCCCAGGGTCCTGGGATCTAGCCCCGCATCTGGCTCTCTGCTCAGTGGGGAGCCTGCTTCCTCCTCTCTCTGCCTGCCTCTCTGTCTACTTGTGATCTCTCTCTGTGTGTCAAATAAATAAAATCTTAAAAAAAAAAAACAAACTGTGTGTGTGTGTGTGTGTGTGTGTGTGTGTATATATATATGATGCTAGGCATTGCTCTAAGAGTTTTATATCTATTGACTCCTTCAGTTCTCATAACACAATGAGCTAGATGTTATCCTTCTCATTTATAGATATGGAAACTGAGGCTCAGAGAGGTTAAATAATGTGCCCAAGGCTAGATAGCCAAGGAAGTGATGACCAGCATCTGAGTCCAGAAATCTGGCTCCGGAAGCCATGTTTTTAAACACTCCATGTCCTCTCATACTTCCACATCTTGTTTATCTTGTTCCCTCTGCCTGGAATGCTCTTCTCAATCTCATCCACCCAATTAACTCTATTCATCATCTTTCAATATTCAATCCTCACATTTCTCATAAGTGTTTCCTGACACCACTACCCCTTCCAGCTGAGAGGCTCCTTGTCATTATACATACAAAACATTGTATGTAACTCTGTTACAACACATGCACTGAAAACAGCATATTTCCTCAGCTAGACTGAATACTTAATAATGACTATTTTGGTTATTCTTATACATCTACAGTGTCAGAGTACCAGCAATACTCTAGAGTATTAGAGTATTACTCTAGAGTATTAGAGTACCCTAAGGGGGCCCTTATTAATTAACCAAAAGATAAGTGCTGACTAGTAGTATATAAAAGAGGGTGCCTGGGTGGCTCAGTAGGTTAAACCTCTGCCTTCAGCTCAGGTCATGATCCCAACATCCTGGGATTGAGCCCTCTGCTCAGTCTCTCTCTCTCTGCCTGCCTCTCTTCTCTGCCTACTTGTGATCTCTCTCTCTCTCTCTCTCTCTCTGTTGGATGAATAAATAAAATCTTTAAAAGAAAAAAAAAGAAAATACATCACTCAAATACAATAATTGCTTAAACACTGGGGAAGAACTCTACCATATATCAATAAACAGAAATTCACCTAACACATAAGAAATACTTACCTTGGAAAACAGACATGTATTAGAGTAGAAACGATACTGTTAAAAAGGATACAAGTTTTGATACAATGGAATCAGAGATTTCAGAGCACGGCTTGCGTTTATAGCTGTTGCTCGAACCATAATGGGTAGGACCTTTCCATTCACAATAGCACCATCAAAAAGTGGACCAAAGAAGGGAACCTAATTGAGAATTTAGAACATAATTTTATACTCATATTGGAGAAAGTTTTAAGAACAACCAAGACATTGCACACAAAAATGCTTCTACTTCCTCTTTAGTTCTTTCTTCAGGAGAAATACTATCCAAATTCATTTTTTTTCCATGATTAATACCAGGATAATAAACAAAAAATGCCAAAGGTCTTCAGGGTTTACCATTCAAAAGAACTGTGCTTCATTTAACTAATTCATATTCCCTGACAGTTTCCAAATTTCTGTACCCTCAATTGTACACAAAAATCCAACACTGGAAATAAATTCCTTTTGCTCCATTGAGTAAACACAGTGAAGATAATACATCTTATAGGCAGCAAGTTCTTCATTATTTTTGTGTGATAGCAGCTTTACTACAGAACTTAAAAGACTTTTATTACATGGTTTGTTAGAAAAAAAAAATCTATGTTTTGGTAATTGGTCAATTTTATCAGATGATTGACAGTTTCAAAGTTATTCTGTTTGAATATGGTTGGTACAAATGACAGCTGAAGACAAGGATATGAGCTGTGGATAATAGAGTAAATATTTCAAAAAATATGGCTTTGTGGCCATATGTTGTCCCTGATGCATATTCTTCTTTGATTTTTAATTTTTTTTAAAAGATTATTTGAGAGAGAGCAGGCAGAGCCAAAAGAGAGAGAACACGAGAAGGTGGAAGGGCGGGGGAAGGTGAGGGAGGTGGGGGTGGGGTGTGGATGTGGGGTGGTCATCAAGCCCAGAACCCTGGGATCATGACCTGAGTGGAAAGCAGATGTTTAACTGACCCTCCTCTTTGATTTTTTTTAAAAAGAAAAACCTGGGGAGGGAGGAGTAGACACTGAAAACAAAACAAAACAAACACAAAAAAAGAAAGGAAAAAAACCCATTAAAAATATAAGAACCATTAGTAGTTTGCACACTGTATAAAAATAGGAAGTAGGCCATAGTTTGCTGACCTCTGATTTAGATAAATCCTAAAAAAATCTGGATGTAAGCTTAAATTCCCACCTGGGAAACTTAGTCTAATTCAAGGAATTCTAAAGATTCATGATCAACTCTCAAAAAATAGGTTTTCTATAAATTTAAAAACACTCAATTAAAACAGTAAGAAAGGTACCAAAACACTACCACACTTTTTAAATTATTTTGAAAGAAAATACTTGTGCAAGTGTATTTCAGCCCTATGGTATAAGAAATCCAACTGGAACTTTTTTTTTTTTTTTTTTTTTTACTTTGTAGAACTTTCCTTTATTAAGGTACATGACTAAATAATCATGTAATCCTTAGTAAGCTATATTAACTAAAAATACAGAATGATTACTTCTTCTTGTGTCTTTTCTGAAAGTATAATCATCCTCTTAATAAAAGGTAATCCTTTTGTGAGTTTGGTAGAAAGAACTTCCACCCTGGCACTCCCATTTGAACAAAGTTTCTTGCTATTTTTATAGTTTCAGCTCCTTCTGAACCAGATTTAGACAATTTACATAGGTACCAGAGTCTGTGTCTCACTTCCCCCTGTTTTCATAGCCTGATATGCCTAGTCTAATCCTTCTGAAAGAAGAAACTCAAAAACCCACAAAGAGCTCAAAATACATTATTAAAATGTAACAGAAGGAGTTCTTACCTCTGGTTTTTTCATTATCTGAATACTGAACATGTGATTTTTCATTGGATATATTACAATAAGGACATCACCAAATTCTGTAGGAATAATTCCTCTCCTGTAGTCTCTAGTATGCTCCGACCAAACAATGTGTACTTCGTCATTTCCCAAATGTCTCAACTGGAAAACCAAGAAAATAGTTCATAGTGCTTTAGAAAAAAGCATATAGCTCCTCACAGAGCAACTGACAATATGCTATACTATACTATAAAAAGATTAAAAGGTAAAGAAATTAAAAAACGTAAATTTCATTTGATCATTTTTCACAACGCATGAAACACACTCAAAACATTAGGAGATGCTACAAAAGACCAGAAAATATTAGGCTGTCAACAGTCAGTGGGAAGCAGAGAACTCAGAAAAAAAATTCACATACAGCCCAAACTCTCTTTGTTTTTTTTTTTTAAGATTTTATTTACCTATTTGAAACAGAGAGAAAGATCACAAGTAGGCAGAGGCAGGCAGAGAGAGGGAGGGAAGCAGGCTCCCTGCTGAGCAGAGAGCCTGATTCGGGGGCCTGATCCCAGGACCCTGAGATCATGACCTGAGCCGAAGGCAGAGGCCCAACCCACTGAGCCACCCAGGTGCCCCAGCCCAAATTCTCTTCTTAACTAGCAACTATACTAGTTTCCCACTACCAAACCTTTTACAAAATTGTTTAAATGTTTTTTAAAAGTGAACGGTGTAAGATTCTTCTCCTTTTTTTCTGACCATTCTCTCAAAGGGCTAATGAGCAGTAAAGTTGCCTTAAGAAGGCAACAGGAAGAGAAGGAAAAGAAATAGATAATTCATAAGTTGGGTAAATAATCTATTAAGTAAGAGAAGGTTGACTGTATTTGGTTCAACATCTTTCCAGGGTTTCTTTGCCTGTGGAATGTTGTACAAGAAATTCTTCCAAGCAGACTTCTTGAAATGTGTTAGACTCTCAAGATGTTTAAATATTTGTAGTGCTTACAAAGGCGCTTTTAGCAATCAGAGAGTTAACATTAAATGCTTACAATTATAAAAAAGCAAAACATCCAAAAGTTGAATTTCTAAGTTATAAGAAAAAATGAACTTAATACCCTTTAGTCTTGAGTTTTCTTCATAGAGATCATCATATAACATGTATTTTAATATAAAATTTGGTTATCTTAATTGATTCTGTCACTGCAAACACTTGAGTCCTTTTTGGTACATATCTCACATAAGCTTTTCTACTACTTTCAGATAAATGGACACACTGTATGTGTGACATGCTGAAGGTTTAGAAGGTATGGAAGAGTGAACTAGGATAAGTGTCATCAATAGTTTTTGATGAGCAAGCAATTTCCATTTTTGAAATATGCAATCTACTTGGCTTCAAGACCACAGAGCAGGAAAAAAGTTAAATGTGATTTCAATAAACAAAAAAGGCACTCTCTTCTGTTAACCTTAGCCCTGGAGTTTTTTTGTTTTTAAGTAAGCTCTACGCCCAGTGTGGGGCCTGAACTCATGACCCAGAGATCAAGACTTACTACCAAATGAGCCCGCCATGCACCCCATAACCCTGGAGTCTTAACCTGGGTTCAAAGGGTCTGTGAATATTTTAAAATTACATGTAAAATTTTGTGTATTTTTCTAAGGAGAGAGTCTATCAAATAGGAGTATGTAACACAAAAAAACCCAAGAACCAGTGTTCTAGTGATTTTTAAAGTCCCTAACAGCAGCCTATCTAAAAAATCCTAATTACTATGAATGTCGTTAATGTATCTGAAAATACAAGGCAAATCCCTGAACTTTAATATTTGTATTCCTAAGCAAGAAATGCCCCTCAAACACTTTGATGGATTATAAGACAGTACCCAGGCTGAATCGACAGACCAGAAACTATTATTTAAGAAATATAGTATAAAAATATTTATTTTCTTTTAAGGAGACTTTTTTTAGGCTTAAGTACATTAAAAATTTTTTTGATTTTTGGAAACCATAAACATACTTATTGCTCTAAATGTATGATGGTAAACCTAACCATCAAAATATTGTTTAAGTTTTAATTCTCATTATTTACACCACACCACACATATGTGTGGACACACGCATCCGTTGAACAATATAAATTTAGTACTTGGGCTCTGTGACATTTTTAAAAACCAAACAGATTACACAACTTAGAAAAGCCATGGCTCTATAATTTCATTTTTTAATCAAAATACTTTAAAAATATCCTTCCTATACAGCCATCCCCATGTGTCAGCTTCCCTAATAGGTTTATGTTAACTGAATACAAAAGAAATGTGAAATAAATTTAACCAGGAGGGATGATCCAATCTAATTTTGATACATTAATGTCATATGCTGTACATGTTACAATAGCCGCCAGATCTAATACTAAGCTCCAGGCTATACTGAGATTTCCAAATGGCAGATTGTTCTAAGTGATATCAAGTATAATTGAAGTAATAAACGATAGTAAAAGCTGAGCACACTGTCAGGAAGAATTTAAGTATTTACTTTTTAAAATTAAATGAGTTAGGTTAGGAAAGACAAGACAACTGAAATAATGCAGGTCTCAATTTACAGAAAATTCCTTTTATTTATCTGCTACATTAACCCTTGAACTCTTGCCAAAGCTATCTATAATTTCTAGTGCCCACTTATCTAAAGAAATGGGAGAAAAGGGCTACTAAAGTTTTATCGTATAACCAAAGCTTGTCTTCAGATATCTACCACAGAGTCTTAAAAGTCTGTTATAGAAGTTTAATGGAAAAAAAACATTGTATTTTTTACTAAGACACTGTAATGAAGATATTTGTGGCAAAGAACCACGCATATAACAATGTCATTCTAAACATGTTCAAGCATTCTGAGGGGGAAAGCTTCAAGAACATCCTTATCATTTTTTAAAGAGTAATTATGTTGTCATGATTAGGCATGTTTTTGTATCTTTAGGTCTTTAAAACCTGCAACACAATAAATGAAAATTGAGAAATTGCTAATTGCTATATAGATCTCATACATTTTTGAAAGATTACTGAATGAATTTTGAGTATTAACAGTTAAGAGAAATTTCAGTACATTTGACATATTTAACACAAATACTTTATATAATATTTCATGTTTATTCCTTATCTCTTATGGACTTACAAGATTGTGTTCTGTGTATACTCTCCAGGTTTTTCTATACTCTGAGAACTCTCAAGGAGTTCCTACCTACATGTTTCTGTACCCAGATACCAATCATTTCTTTTTTTCTTTTAAGATCTTATTTTTTATTTGACAGAGAGAGACACAGAGAGGGAACACAGGAGGGGGAGTGAGAGAGGGAGAAGGGGGCTTCCCGCTGAGAGGGAGCCTGATGTGGGGCTTCATCCCAGGTCCTGGGATCACGACCTGAGCAGAAGGCAGATGCTAAACAACTGAGCCACCCAGGTATCCCACCAATCACTTCATAAACAGAGTACAAGACTTCTGTACATGGGATGAATCTGCTAAAATGACTGGCAACCAAATGATTCTTCCAAATTCACTTCAAATGCTGCTGAAATAATTTTATTCCAGGTATATAATATAATATAGACTGCAGATTATCATTATCAATTCATGAAGATGAAGTACTTAATGAAATTCAACATCTGTAAAAATGAAGTCCTCAATACATTATAGAGTATCAGCACTGGAAGAGACCCTAAAGCTCTGATTTCCCACCCAATACACAACTCCCACTGCAATATCCCTGACAAGTTAATCCTGCCTCTGTCTGAATACTTCTAGGGTTGGGATCTTTACACCTTCATGAGTCAGAGCAATCATTTTTAAAGAGCTACAGTCAGAACATTCCTTATACTAAGCTAAAATTTGCTTCCTAAAGCTAGTTCTTCTAAAATGAGCCTTACCAAATAAATCCAGTCTATATTCTATATATTACCTTTTTCAGATATTTGAAGATTGGCCCAATATGTATCTCAACTTTTCTTTTCCATGTTAAATGTATCTTTGGAGTTCCTCCTCTTATAGCTTACAAATCTATTCCTTATCGTGGATTATTACCTCAGTTTACCAATGTTTCTATTAAATTATGGTGTCTGAAATTGAACACATTAATTAATATATGCTCTAATACAATCAGCTCATAGTGGGACCACTTCCTCTGTTAACTAAATTATTTCTTGCATTTTTTCAAAGTTGGCTCAAATGGAAGTAGTAGTCAATTCAAACTCTTAAGTCTTGTTCTTACAAAGTTCAAAGCAGGTAAAACTGACTGCTAGATCTAAAGGGAGAATTTCATATTTGTTTTTATTAAATGTTACCTTGCCAAGTTCAGATTATATTTAACTTATCAAAGTCTTTTTTTACAGCCTGATTCTGCTACTCAGTGCATTGGTTCTCTCTGACCCACATTTGGGTTATCCTTAAATTCAATGTCCTGTGTCTTCATTTAGGTTGTAGATAAAAATGTCAAGTGGGACAAGTCTGGGTAACAGCCTTATAGCAAGTCATTATAAATGTTCCTCCTGGTTCTAATAATATCCAACATTTATTAAATTCTTAACTATTCTAAGTGCTTTGGCATAACTTAGTTTTAACAACATGCTACAAAGTAAATATAATTGTTATTACCCCTAATTTTTACAGATGAGGAATTGAAACTTAAAAAGATAAATTCATTTGCCTAATGTCACATGACTAGTGGCAGTCAGAACTGAAACCAAGGCAGTCTAATTCCAGAAACCATACTTTAACCACCTCCCTATATGCCTTTCATTAGTAATTAATTTATGTCTCCAGAAGTGATTATACAACCAGTTATGAACATACTTACTGAACTATTATTAAGACCACATTTCTTCGGCTTGTTCACAACAAACAACTTAGCTAAATGCTTTATACTGTCAATGGCCTTCCCTGATCTGGTAATCCTATTAAAACAAATTCAGTTACTTTGATGTGATTTGTTTTGGTGAACTCATGGTGGCTCCTAGTGATCACTACTTCATTACCTAAGTGCTCACAAACCATCTGTTTAATAATCCTATTTTATCAGGCATTGACATGGAGCTCATGAATGCTAATTTTGGTAGTTAATGGACTACTTCATGTTCTTTTATGAAAATCAGATGTTTGCCTATCTTAAGACAACAAAATGTTTTCATTTTCCATGATTATTTCAGAGATTACATTCAACTTTAGATTTCCTTAATGTCATGAAATATCATTCATCTGGAAATGGAAACTAGATTTCATGCAAAGTAACTATATCATCTTTCACAAAATCAGCTTACCCTCTGACTTCCCTACCTCTATTGAAAGTACCTAACAACTAATTATAATTACTCAGGGTCAAAATCTGGAAGTCTTCAATTTCTGTTTTCCTTACTGTATCAAGCTCTTCATTTTTTTTTTAAACATTAGATCCCTTTTTTGTACTTTTCTTCCTATTTCATATACTGTTGTCCTACATCATATGTTAGTCATCCTGCATACCTGAACAGTCCATGAGTTCTTAAAAAGCTTCTCCCCTACCATCTACTTTTCTTCATACATTAGCAAATACAGAGAGCTGACTAAATGCATTGTACTGCTCGCATAGATACAATGGTGAAAAAACAAAAAATTAATAATTGAATAAGTACTGATATCAATAATCCTCTAATATACTTCTCTGAATGCAAATAATAAAGAAAACTGATCTATAATGGTACTTGAAGAACGCACAGAAGTTAATTAGGTTAGGCAGTTAGGGAGATAGTGCTATACACGCAGAAATTTAAACTGATTAATACTGCTTCCACCCCTCATTTTCCCCCTGTTTTCCAGACACCCACACATAGCAAAATAGACACTATCAAATACTCCTCAAGCCTGTTAAAAAAGCATACTTTCATATATTTTAGGATCATACATATTTTCATATGTTTACTTGCTGTCTGGATCATTCATTTTTAGTAATTAAGAAAACCTTATTGAAACAATAAGCATGGTGTCTAGTATACAATTACCCTAGCAGAGTGGGCACTCAATACACATTGCTGACATTTCAAGACAGTCTTGAAAATGCTTTATTGAAATATGTGACTTCGGTGCAGAAGATGTGTTTGAAAAGACCGCAGCTTGAAAACTGTTTTTTTCCCTTTATTTTTTTTTTTAAATTTTTATTTATTTGGTAGACAGAGATCACAAGTAGGCAGAAAGGCAGGCAGAGAGAGAGGAGGAAGCAGGCTCCCTGCTGAGCAGAGAGCCCGATGCGGGGCTCGATCCCAGGACGCTGAGATCATGACCTGAGCCGAAGGCAGAGGCTTTAACCCACTGAGCCACCCAGGTGCCGCGAAAACTGGTTTTTGAAATGTCTCAATAACCAACTGAAAAAAAGGCAAATCCTTATTGGACTTGACTTCTAATATAACCAGAAGCCTGGTGTATAATTTTCCTTTAAAGTATTTTCCATCACAGAAACTCAAGAAAACAAAGCTATTATATTTGGAAATGGTTGGAGTCTGAATTTTCAGAGAGGGAGAAGCAACAGTTTTTAGACATGTGGGGTGACTTCTTTTTTGTTTATATTTGGACAAACACAAACTTCAGAATTCTCAGAAGAACAGGGGAGGGTGTTCAAGTGTGTATGCTTGTTGTGTTGAAGAAATGGAGAAACAGAGATGGGAAAGAATGAGGATAATGGGAAAAAGAGGAGACTTGAGAAAGGGCTCAGAGAAAGAGAAACTGGAACAAGACAGGATCAGGTTAAATCTAGTTATTACTATAACTTACCTATAAACTATGGCACTTACTTGGGTAAATTTTTTTGTCATTACATAGTACACAGCATAAAAACAGAATTATCTGTAATTATGGCATTTATTTAAAGATCCCACTTTGATGGTGACAGGAGGCATAGTTCTATGAAGATAATAAATTAGGGTAATGCGATAGCATTACTGAGTGAAGGGGACTTCTTTAGCTAGCATGGAAAGGTCTCTCTGAGAAACTGTCAAGTGAATCTGAGAATAGAGCAATGAGAATAAGAAAGCCTGGTGATGTGGAGAAAGAACATTTCAAATTAAAGAACAGTAAGTGCATACCCTCTGAGATGGGAATGAGTTTGACACGTTGGCAGGTTAGAATGACAGCCATAAGACCAGACTACTAAATGAAAAGGAAAGTGACAGGAGATGTGATCAGAGAGGTAGGCAGGCAGGTGGCCAAATCACTGAAGGCCATAGTGAAGAATTAGAACTTTATTCTACATGCAATGAGGAGCCACTGCTATCGCATCCAAATTACACCATTTGCAGTAGTGAGATAAATTTACTCTGAACCATTTATATTTCCTCATTTCTCTATCCTCTATCCTTATCATAAAAAGTAGATTTACAGAAATTGGGGGTTAAGGGTAGAGTCTAGAATATTAAATAAAATTATTTTATGTAAGACTGTTATTTTGGGATTAAAACCATGAGTATATTTCTATACCACCTATACTAACTACACTTTAACTAAATAATGAAAATTTTATTATTTTTATTTTATTTTTAAATTTTATTTTATTTTATTATTATTATTATTTCTTAAATTTGTTTTTGAATTCATTTTCCAGACTATATTTAGCATAAAAGTTCTTTGGAAAGAAAACTATATTTCAGTTTTATTTCTAGACAAAATATAGAAAAACAGATTTAAAATGAGAATCAGACTAATCAGGTCAACGAAGCTGATTTATCTGGGAAACTATTGTGACCAAATTCCAAAACAGAAAAGGAAGTGCTGTCCATGACACTAACAATATTTCAGAGGAAACTGACTTAAGCCCCTCTTTCCCCTCTTTTGGGGGGTGCAGGAAATGACAGACTGTAATTCCAACTAAGTAAATTACAATGATCTCAACTTGATCTTCGTAAAACTTCTAACAGGCTGATTCAGCTACTTACAAAGCTTACAAGTGGCCAGAATAAGGAGACCAAGGAAATGAGACAAGCTCCTGTGAACACTTTATACCAATGCTTACAGTACTTGTGATATTTAAGAGTGTTTAGAATAAACTCAGTTAAGTGATTTTTTTTTTCCCCATCAATCTTCCTCAGATAGAGATAATTTATAGAACAGGTATCTTTGTCTAGGGTTATATGAGGATTTTTGATATGGCAGTGTATTTCTAAGAGAGTACTTTGTGCAACTGAATATTTGATTAATTTGTTCAAGAAGTATAGTCTATGTTGTAAAAATTCTACTGCTACTGTCTAGAGCCTTGAAAAAGCTTTTCTTCACAAGAAGTAAAACACTACACTTAAACAGGTTCAAGGATATTTACCTCTCATTCTGGGAAAATAAAATGTTTAAAAATAATTTACAAAATCACATGATATTTTAAATAAAAAATGAGAACTAAAATTAGTTTCTATAAGATAGATATAAATGATTTTCTCCTTTCAAGTTTAAAACAAAGAACCAGAGTCATAAATAATTCTAGCTTGCCAGAGGCACAGCTATTTCTTTATACTGACTGTCGACTACCTAATTTAATTAGAGGTATTAAACTCCATGCTGAGGTCAACGAGCCTTACTTCCTCCAATATTACACTTCAACCAGTGCTCATTAATGTGTCTACTGAATGGATTAACACACCTAAAGATATATCTACAGAGGAAAGGGGGACAACCTAATGATATCCAATTGTTCATTTGTAATAGGACACATGTTCTAGGCCTCAACTTATTACCACTAATGTGGAATTTATTAAATTCAGGAGAAAAAATACCAATACAGAAAGTGATTTTTTATTAAGGAGAACTGGTGTTAAGACAACTGGTCACCATGATTAAGTTTAAATATTTAACCTTTTATTAAAAAGAAACTGATACTATAATAGAGCTAAAATATAAGCCTGTTAGAAAAATCTAACATACTAGGGCTCTGGAGCAGATTAAGAACAAGATTCATAGGGAATTGGGAAGAGGAAAACTCAGTATATAGAGAAATATAAATGTTAAGGTTTTTTTTTTTTCCCTATAGAAAGAAGGTTTAGAATAGTTATATTGAATTGTGAGATCAGGTATATTTTTCCTTTCTACTGAATTAAGTGAAATGTTGTCTCAATTTAATCCCAACCTGATACAGATTTTATCTTTTTATTTTTTTATTGTTTAAAGACTTTATTTATTTATTTGACAGACAGGGAACACAGATAGGCAGAGGGGAGACAGAGGGAGAGGGAGAAGCAGGCTCTCTGCTGAGCACGGAGCCTGATGTGGGGCTCGATCCCAGGATCCTGGGATCATGACCTAAGCCGAAGGCAGCTGCTTAACCGACTGAGCCACCCAGGTGCCCCAACAGATTTTATTTAAACTGATTTAAATTACCTTAGAAGATAAGAGAACTAAACCCTTCCAAAATGATGTTGCTTTATTACCTATTGTTTGTAATTTTGATGGACTTCACTTTTATATGGTAGATGTTATACATGTGAAAGCAGTGACACTGTAACATTTTCTCACTAAAACAAACACTTTAAATTACTCTATGTATAAAAGCCTACCTAGCAACATGGGGGGTTTGAAGGGGTAGGAAAAGAATAAATGAAACAAGATGGGATCCGGAGGGAAACAAACATAAGAAACTCTTAATGTCACAAAACAAACTGAGGGTGGCCGGGGCCGGGGGGGGGGGGGGGGGGGGGGGGGGGGTTGGGGGGGGAGGGAGAGGGTGATGGGGTTATGGACATTGGGGAAGGGTATATGCTATGGTGAGTGCTGTGAAGTGTGTAAACCTGGCGATTCACAGACCTGTACCCCTGGGACTAATAATACATTATATGTTTATTAAAAAATTAAAAAAATTATATTTAAAAAAAGGCCTATCTAATTAGGGTAAGCATCTTCATTAAAGCAGGCATCAAAAGGAAAACCTAACAGATATAGTTATTATAACAACTTAAATAATATACATGCTTGCATTATAAGATTATAAAAAATTACAAACATATGCTTACATTTTAAAAAGTCCCAATACTTCTGACATCTCAATATTTTTTTTAAATGAATTTGTTTTTGTTTTTTTAAAATATTTTTATTTTTATTTATTTGACAGAGATCACAAGTAGGCAGACAGTCAGGCAGAGAGAGGGGAGGGGGAGAAGCAGGCTCCCTGCTGAGCAGAGACCCCCCCCCTCCATGTGGGGCTCGATCCCAGGACCCTGGGATCATGACCTGAGCCGAAGGCAGAGGCTTTAACCCACTGAGCCACCCAGGTGGCCCTGACATCTCAATATTAAATAACTGGAATATTATGCCATGAAACTGTCTGTGTCCTTTCTTCTGAAAAGCAATGAGAAAAAAGACTGGGGGGAAAAAAAAGAATACTCTAGAACTGTGGGACCACCACAAAAAAACTGTTACATGAAAGGAGAAGAAAGAAAGAAAGAGAAGCAGTATTTGAAGCAATACTAACTAGAATTGCCCCCAATTAATGTCAGACACCAAACCACAGATCCAAGAAGCCTGGGAAGCACTACACTTAGGCAAATCATCAATCTTCATAAAATCACAGATAAAGAAAAAAATCTTAAAAGAAGCCAGAGCTAAAAATATATTTTATTTATAGGGAACCAAAGAAAAGAACAATATCTGACGTCTCCCCTGAAACCATGCAAGCAAGGAGAGAGTGGAATGAAATATTTAAAATGTTGGGAGAAAAAAACTATTAACACTTAGAACTCTGTATTCTGTAAAATTATCCTTCAAAAGTAAAGGATAATAAAGAATTTCTCAAACAAAAATTGAGGGAATTAGTTGCCAGTAAACCTATCTTACAAGAAATTTAAAAGGAGTTCTTCAGAGAGAAAGAAAGTGATACAGGTTAGAAATTCAGATCCAGGGGTGCCTGGGTGGCTCAGTGGGTTAAGCCTCTGCCTTCAGCCCAGGTCATGATCTCAGGGTCCTGGGATCGAGCCCCACATCAGGCTCTTTGCTCAGCAGGGAGCCTGCTCCCCCCCCCTTCACCTGCCTCTCTGCCTACTTATGCACTCTCTCTCTGTCAAATAAATAAATAAAATCTTAAAAAAAAAATTAAGATCTACATAAAGAAAAGAAAAGCACCAAATAATCAATAACTTAAGGAAAAATAAAAGCTTTTATTTTTCTTATTCTTAACTGATCAAACAGATCAGAGTTTGTTCAGATAGCAATAATGCATGTGATTATGTATGCTTAGGTACATATATGCTAATCTATAAGTAAAATGAATGAAAGCAATGATATAGGGATAGGATAGAAAGATTAAATATACTGTGTTATTTATAAGGTACTTGCAGTATCCATGAACCAGCATAGTATTATTTGAAAGTGGACTTGGGATTAGCGCTAAATGTATAGTACAAACTCCAGGGCTATAACTAAAAAAAATTAAGAAAGGAAAGTAGTATAAGTGATATGCTAAGAAGGGAGAGAAAATGGAATCTTATAAAATGCTCAGTTACCACAGAAGGCAGAAAAAGTGTGAAATTCAGAAATAGGAGCAAAGAACAGGGTAATAGGGCGCCTGGGTGGCTCAGTGGGTTAAGCCGCTGCCTTCGGCTCGGGTCATGATCTCAGGGTCCTGGGATCGAGTCCCGCATCGGGCTCTCTGCTCAGCGGGGAGCCTGCTTCCTCCTCTCTCTCTCTGCCTGCCTCTCTGCCTACTTGTAATCTCTCTCTGTCAAATAAATAAATAAAATCTTTAAAAAAAAAAAAAAAAAAAGAACAGGGTAATAAATAGAAAACAGTAACAAATGTGGTAAATATTAATCCATTTATATCAATGATCACTTTAAATGTCAGTGGTCTAACTATACATTAAAAGACAGAGATTGTCAGAGTAGATAAAAAAAAAATAGGACTCATCTATTTGTTGCTACAAGAAACCTACTTAAAATATTAAGACATATATAGATTAAAAGTAAAGGGATGGAGAAAAATACCACGATAAACCAATAAAAAGAAAAGTGGGAGTACCTATATTAATTTCAGACAGAGCAGATTTCAAGGCAAGCAAAGTTAAAGAGAGGCATTATGGAATGATAAAGAGGTTGATACTCCAAGAAGACATAACCCATCCTTCATCTGTATGCACCTAACTGAGTGTCAAAATATGTGAAGCAAAAACTGACAGAACTGCAACTAGAAGAATCTACTATTATAATAGGAAACTTTAATACTCCTCTATTAGAAATGGGAGAAATCCAGCAGGCAGCAAACTGGTAAGGATATAGCTGAACTCAACAGCTCCATCAATCAACTGGATATAATTGACATTTATAGACTACTTCCTCCAACAATAGTAGTTACACATTCTTCCCAGAATCACATGGAACATTCACTAGATGGACTACATTTGGGCCATAAAACACATCTTACCAAATTTAAAAGACGAGAGATCACACAATGTCTGTTTCAGACCAAAATGGAATTAAACTGGAAATCAACAACATAAAGATAGCTGGAAAACCCCAAAATACTTGGAGATTAAACAATATACTTCTAAATAACACATGGATCAAAGAATTCTCAAGAGAAAATAAAAAATATTTTTAACGAAACAAAAATGTTCTGGAAATGGATACTTGTGATAGTTGTACATTATAAATGTTTATGCCAGTGAACATTTAAAAATGGTTAAGATAGAGCTTCTGAAAAGATGGTGGAGTCATAATATCCTAAACTTACCTCATCCCACAGGTACCGACATAATAGCCACATCAGTGAAACTAACTCTTCTAAAATGACTCATGACTTGAAGACTGGCAGAATAGACTTTCCACAGTTAACAGGGTAGAAGAGACCACATCAAAAAGGGTAGAAGGAGCAAAAATATGGCTGGAAACTCCCCCTTCCAGCATTCTCCCCACTCTGCATGAGACTAATCATAAATGAGAGCGACACTATACAGACATGGAGAAGAACAAGAAGATAAGACATCCCTTAATGGCACAGGGAACAAACCCCTGCCCAGTGTGTTCACAATAGGCAAAATGGGCCACTGTAGTTGACTGGACTGAATACAAATGCAGCTCAGTCACAATTGCAGGGAACACACAGCCCACAGAAAGACACTGCTGAAATGCCTGGTTCTAGTTATGAGGGGACATTGTACTGCAGGGCACTACAGGACCTCTTCTTCATAAAGCCACAACTTTCAAGAGCAGGAAACACAGCTGACTCTCCTAATACACAAAAACAAACACAGAGAGTCAGACAAAATGAGAAGACAAAGGAATTAGGTCCCAAATCAAAGAACAGGACAAAACCACAGCGAAAGACCTACATTAAACAAAGATAAGCAATAGGCCTGATAAAGAATTCAAAGTAATGGTCATAAAGATACTCACTGAATTTGAGAAAAGAAGGGAGGATCTTAGTGAGACCTTCAAGAAGGAGAAAGAAAATATAAAAAAGAACCAGTCAGAGATGAAGAACTCAATAGCTGACATAAAAAAATACACTAGAGGGAATGAATAGTAGAGTAGAGGCAGAAGACTGGATCAGCAGTCTGGAAGGCAGAGTAATAAAAAGCAGCCAAGCTGAATAGCGAAAATTAAAAAGAATAAGAAAAAATGAGACTAGGTGAAGGGAAGTCAGCGACCCCACCAACCACAGTAACGTTTGCATTACAGAGATCCCAGAAGGAGGAGAGGGGGGAAGTGGATACAAAATTTATGTGAAGAAACAAGAGATGAACACTTTCCTAATCTGGGGAAGGAAATAGAAATCCAGATCCAAAAAACACAGAGACCCCCAACAAAATTAACCCAAAGAGTTTCACACCAAGACATAATCATCAAAATGGCAAAACATAGTGAGAAAGAGAGAATTTAAAAGTAGCAAGAGAAAATGGTTACATGTAAGGAAAACCCCATAAAGCTGTCAATTGATTTTTCAGCAGAAACTCTGCAGACCAGAAGGAAATGGAATGATATATTCAAAGTACTGAAAGAAAAAAATCTGTAACCAAGACTGCTCTACCCAGCAAGATTATCATTCAGTATAGAAGGAGAGGGAAACAGGTTCCCAAACAACATCATCACCACTAAACCAATCTCAAAAGAAATGTTAAAGGGAATTCTTAGTGGAAAGAAGAGGCCAAAATTTTGTAAGAAAATTGTGAAAGGAAAAAATTTCACAGGTAAATGCAAACATATAATAAAAATAAACACTTATAAAACCAGTATAAAAGTTAAAACATGGGCCACCTGAGTGTGCCTCAGGTAATGATCCCAGTGTCCTGGAATCGAGTCCCACATCTGGCTCTCTGTTCAGCAGCAAGCCTGCTTCTTCCTCTCTCCCTGCCTCTCTGCCTACTTGTGATCTCTGTCTGTCAAATAAATAAATAAATAAATAAAATCTTTTTTAAAAAAAAGGTTAAATACAAAAGCAGTAAAATCAGTTGTATCTATAAAAATCAGTCAAGGGGGCGCCTGGGTGGCTCAGCGGGTTAAAGCCTCTGCCTTTGGCCCAGGTGATGATCCCGGGGTCCTGGGATTGAGCCCTGAATTGGGCTCTCTGCTCAGTGGGAGCCTGCTTCCTCCTCTCTGCCTGCCTCTCTGACTACTTGTGATCTCTGTCTGTCAAATAAATAAATAAAATCTTTTAAAAATAAATAAATAAATAAATCTTTAAAAAAAATAAAAAAAATCAGTCAAGGGATTCTCAAAATATAAGGGTATACAGTATGACATCATATAACGTGGGGGTGAGGAGTGATTCAAATTTAAATGAACATCAACCTCATATAGACTGCTTTACACATAAAATGTTATATATGAACCTAATGAAAACCACAAATCGAAAACCTGTAAGAGTTACACAAAAGATAAAGAGAAAAAAATCCAAGCATACAAGTAAAGACATCAACAAACCATGATCAAAGACAGCAAGAGAATGAATAGGGAAGAGCTACAAAAAGAACTGCAAAACCAGTAATAAAAATGGCAATAAGTACATATCTATCAATGATGAATTTAGATGTAAATGGACTAAGTGCTCCAATCAAAAGACATAGGATGACTGAATGGATTAAAAAAGCAACATTTATAATTTGCCTATAAGGCAAATTCACTTCAGGGGCGCCTGGGTGGCTCAGTGGGTTAGAGCCTCTGCCTTCGGCCCAGGTCATGATCCCAAGATCCTGGGATCGAGCCTCAGCCCCACATCGGCCTCCCCTCAGCAGGGAGCCTGCTTCCCCCTCTCTCTCTGCCTGCTTGTGATCCCTGTCTGTCAAATAAATAAATAAAATCTTTAAAAAAAAAAAAAAAAGAGAGACTCACTTCAGACCAAAGGACACATACAGATCCAAAGTGAAGGGATGGAAAAAGGTTTACCATGTAAATGGAAGCAAAAAGAAAGCTGTGGTTGCAATACCTGTAACACAAAATAGACTTTAAAACAAAGACTATACCAAGAGAAAAAGAAGGACAATAAATAATCATAAAGAGAACAATTCAACAGGAAGTTATAACAATTGTAAATATCTATGTGCTCAAAATAGGAGCCTCCCAATACATAAAGCAGCTATTAACAGATAAAAAGGAAGAAACAGACAGTAATACAATAGTAGGGGACATTAACACCCCACATACATCAATGGATAGAGCATAAAGAAAATCAATAAGGAAACAGTGGTCTTGAATGACACATTAGACCAGATGGACCTAAGAGATATATTCAGACATTCCATCCAAACACAGTGGAATATAGAGATGCCTGGGTGGCTCAGTCTTTTGAATGTCTGACTCTTGATTTTACCTTGGGCCATTATTGTGGGATGGTGGGGTCAAGGCCTGTGTCGGGTTTTGCACTGAACATGGAACCTGCTTGGGACTTCCTCTCTCCCTCTCCCCCTCCTTTCTCCCTGTTGCATGTGTGCATGTGAATGTTCTCTCTTCCTCTCTCTCCAAACGAAACAAAAAACCAGAAACAAACCCCAAACAGTAGAGTATGTATTCTTTTCAAGTGCACATGGCATATTCGCCAGAACAAATCACATTAAGCCAAAAACCACAGACTAAAATACATACTACTAAACAATAAATGGGTCAACCAAGAAATCAAAGAGGAAATAAAAATTACATGGTAACAAATGAAAATAAAAACACAAGGGCCCACAATCTTTGGGAGGCTATAAAAACTGTTTTTTTTAAATTGTTTTTTAAGGTTTTTATTTATTTATTCGAGGGAGAGTGAGATCTCGAATAAATAAATAAAACAAAGAATAAATAAATAACAGAGGGAGAATGAGGAGGAGAAGCAGACTCCTCACTGAACAGAGAGCCTGATGAGGGGTTCAAAACCAGGATCCTGAGATCATGACCTGGGCTGAAGGCAGATGCTTAACTGACAGAGCCACCCAGGCGCCCCTGTAAAAGCTGTTCTGAGAAGGAAATTTATAGCAATACAGACCTACCTCAAAAAAAACAAGAAAAATCTCAAATAAGCAACCTAACCTTACACCTAAAGGAGCCAGAAAGACAAGAACCAACAAACCCAAAGCTGGCAGAAGAAATAAAAAAGATTAGAGTGGGGGCGCCTGGGTGGCTCAGTGGGTTAAAACCTCTGCCTTCGGCTCAGGTCATGATCCCAGGATCCTGGGATCCGGCCCCACGTCGAGCTCTCTGCTCAGCAGGGAGCCTGCTTCCTCCTTTCTCTTTGCCTGCCTCTCTGCCTACTTGTGATCTCTGTCAAATAAATAAATAAAATCTTAAAAAAAAAAAAAAAGATTAGGGTGAAATAAATGAAATAGAAACTAAAAAGCAATAGAAGAGATGAGTAAGACCAAAGCTGGTTGTTTGAAAAGATCAACAAAATTGATAAATCTTTAGCCAGAATCTTCAAAAAAAAGAGTGAACACAAATAAATGCCATCAGAAGTGAGAGAGGAAAAATAACCAACATTACAGATATATAAAGGATTATAAGAGAATATTGTGAAAAATTATATGCCCACAAATAGGACAACCTAGGAGAAATGAATAAATTTGCAGAAACATATAACCTTCCAAAAATGGAATCAGGAAAAAACAGAAAATTTAACAGACCAAGTGCTAGCAATAAAACTGAACCAGTAATCAAAAAACTCCCAACAAACAAAAGTCCAGAGGTGGCTCAGTCGGTTAAGCATCTGCCTTCAGCTCAGGTCATGATCCCAGCTTGGGGTCTGCTTCTCTTTCTCCCTCTGCCCTTCCCCTGCTCTTGTGCTCTCTAATAAATAAAGAAGATTTTAAATGATAATGACAGTAACAAGAAAGTCCAGAAAAAGATGGATGGCTTCACAGGTGAATTCTACCAAATATATAAAGAAGAGTTATGACTCATTTTTCTCAAACTACTCCAAAAAATAGAAGAGGAAGGAAAGCTTCCAAATTTATTTACAAGGCTAGGATTACCCTGATGCTAAAACCAGAGTAATAAAAGAGAAAGAGAAAGAGAGAAAGAAAGAAAGAGAGAGAGAGAGAGAGAGAGAGGAGAGAGAGGGAGGGAAAGGGAAGGGAAGGGAAGGAATGGAAAAACTATGGGACAATCTGATGAAAATAGATGTGAAAATCCACAAAACAATATTAGCAAACCGAATCCAACAATATATTAAAAAAATCATTCAGCACAATCAAGTAGGATTTATCCTTGGGATGCAAGAGTGGTTCAATATCCACAAATCAATCAACACACTGCGCATTAACAAGAAAAAGAGTAAAAACCATATGATCATCTCAAGAGATGAAAAAGCATTTGACAAAATACAACATCCATTCACAATAAAATCTCTCAAAAAAGTAGGGTTAGAGGGAACACACCTCAACATAATAAAGGCTATATATGAAAAAAACCCACAGCTAACAAGACATGCAATGGTGAAATATGAGAGCTTTCCCTCTAAGATCAGAAACATGACAAAGGTGTCCACTCTCATCACTTTTATTCAGCATAGTATTAGCCACAGGAATCAGACAAAACAGACAATACAAAGCATCCAAATTCATAAGGAAGAAGTGAAGCTGTCACTATCTGCAGATGACATTCCACTGTACATAGAAAACCCTAAAGTATCCACAAAAAAACTACTAGCACTGATAAATGAATTCAGTAAAGTTGCAAAATACAAAGTCAATAATACGGCTGAAATTTCTTTATACTGATAATAAAGGAGAAATTAACAAAACAATCCCATTTTTAACTGCACCAAAAAGAATAAAATGTCTAAGAATAAACTGCACTCTGAAAACTATAAAACACTGATGAAAGAAGCTGAAGATGATACAAACAAATGGAAAGATATTCCAGGCTCATGGACTGGGAAAACCAACACTGTTAAGATGTCCATACTGCCCAATGCAGTCTATGAATTCAGTGCAATCCCTATCAAAATACCAACAGTAATTTTTACAAAACTAGAATAAATAATCTTAAAATCTGTATGGAACCATGAAAGACCCTGAACAGCCAAAGCAATCTTGAGAAAGAACAAAGCTTGGAAGTATCATAATCCCAGATTTCAAGATACACTATAAAGCTGTAGTAACCCAAACAGTATGGTACTGGCATAAAAACTGACATATAGTTTAATGGAACAGTCCAAAGAACCTAGAAATAAACCTATGTTTATATGGTCAATTAATCTACAACAAAGGAGGGGAAAAATATACACTGGGGAAAAGACAGTCTCTTCAACAAATAGTTCCCGGAAAGCTGGACAGCTACATGCAAAAAATAAAACTGGACCACTTTCCTACACCATACACAAAAATAAAATCAAAATGGTTTAAAGATCTAAATGTAAGACCTGAAACCATAAATTAGAAGAAAATATAGGTAAGTAATTTTTTGGACACCAGCCATAGAAACATTTTTGTAGCTATGTCTCCTTAGGCAAGAGAAACAAAACCAAAATTAAACTATTGGGACTACAGCAAAATAAAAAGTTTTTATACAGCAAAGAAAGTCATCAACAAAAGGACAAGGCAACCTCTTAAATTAGAGAAGACAACTGCAAATGATATATCTGATAAAGAGTTAATATCCAAAATACAAAAAGAATTTATACAACTAACACCAAAATAATAATCTAAAAATGGCCAGAGGACCTGAATAGACATTTTTCCAAAGAAGACATACAGGTGACCAATAGACACATGAAAAGATGTTCAACATCACTAATCATCAGGGAAAGACAAATCAAAACCACAATGAGATATCACCTTATACCAGTGAGAATGGCTAGAATGAAAAACAAAACAAAAACAAAAAAAAACTACCAAGAAATAAGTATTGGTGAGGATGTGGAGAAACAGGAACCCTGTGCACTACTGCTGGAAATGCAAATTGGTGCAGTCACTGTGCAAAACAGTGTGGAAAACAGAATTACCATATGATCCAATAATTCCATTACTGCATATTTATCCAACGAAAACAAAATACTAATGAAATGACATAGGCACCTCTATGTTTACTGCAGCATTATTTACAATAGCCAAGATATAGAAGCAACCCAAGTGTCCATCCATAGATGAATGGATAAAGAAGATGTGATATATATATAAATATGTACAATAGAATATTACTCAGCCACTAAAAAAAAAATGAGATCTTGCCATCTGTGACATCACGGATGGACCTAGAGGGTATAATGCTAAGTGAAATGTCAGTCTGACAAAGACAAATTCTGTATTATTTCACTCATGTGTAGAATGTAAGAAACAGAACAAATGAACAAAGAAAAAAAATGGACAAAGAGAACTAGACTCTTAAATACAGAGGGAACACTGGAGGTTGCCAGAGGGGAAAAGGGTTGGGGAAATGGGTGAAATAGAGAACTGTTATTACAACGCACAAATCCAAAACTAATATGACACTGTATATTAATTATGCATCAATGAAAACTTTCCAAACCCTATAAAAAATTAAATAAAATTTTTTTTAAAAAGTGAAAATAGTAAATTATATATGTAATTTTTACCACAGTAAAAAACTTTCTATATATAGAGATGAAATAAACTATTAATGCTCAATACTTATTTCCTCAAAACTCTGTAATACATCCAACACTTAAAAATGTTACCACTTAACAATATAATTTTAATTAGAACTCAACCATTTAACATTCTTAAATGGTGTTATCTTCTCCAAAATTAATTTTCTTGTGATAACAACTTGTTAAACATTCATTTCAGAAACTTCTTAAGTAATTAAGGACACACCCTCATGACTGTTTTGAAAATAGTAAGAAATCCTACTTATTTGACATTTTTACAAAGGTCATAGGAATAAAATTTCAAGTACCATATAATTATCATTTTTAATATAGTGAAGTAAAAAAATACCCTGGCATAGTTTTCTTTAAAAAAAAAAAAAAAAGAAAGAAAGAACAAAACTGTTTTTTTTTTTTTTAAAACAAAAAATGATGTACTTTATTGTTCTTTTATGTTTGTAATCCAAAATACTATCAATTTTAGACTCTGCTCTGGAGTTTAAAAGTTGTATCCATGGAGCCATGGATTATCATGAAAATGATAATGATAAATGTGAGTCATGGCCAAGTTCTTAATGATTAAAATTATCCTTTAAAACAATTTTTAATTATTTTATTTATTTTTTAAATTTTATTTTATTTTTTTTTTTTGCGAGGGAAAGAGAGTGTGTGTGCAAGTATCAGAATAAGAGCAGGGGAGGGGCAGAGAGAATCCCAAGCAGGCTCCACCCCTAGCACAGAGTGCCACACAAGGCTCAACCCTCATGACGTTGAGACTGATGGACACTTAACAGACTGAGACACCAGGTGGCCCTAAAATTATCTTTTTTGCACTATACTTATAATTATCTCTAATTCAGGAATGGCTTATTTTCATAGAGATTTATAATGAGTTGATGGAAGAAAGTGCTTAATTGACATTTTAATGAAGTTTTCACTCCAATCCACCTCTTCACCATCTTATCAGCAGTATTCATGGATCATTTTCTACTTCTAAAAACTATGCAACAATGGGCGCCTGGGTGGCTCAGTGGGTTAAGCCGCTGCCTTTGGCTCAGGTAATGATCTCAGGGTCCTGGGATCGAGGCCTGCATCGGGCTCTCTGCTCGGCAGGGAGCCTGCTTCCCTCTCTCTCTCTCTCTGCCTGCCTCTCTGTCTACTTCTGATCTCTGTCAAATAAATAAATAAAATCTTTAAAAAATTAAAAAATTAAAAAATAAAAACTATGCAACAAGAAATTCTATAGCAAACCAGTTACTGAATATACTTTCTTACATTTATCAATTATCTCCACCTATACTACTAATTCCAATCTAATTAGCATCCATACATTAGTTTTATCAACCATTACTCATTTAGTAGGCAAGTTCCAACAGTACTTTAAATTGTAAACAAAAGGCTTCAAGGGTACTGAATCAGTCTTATCAAATATGTGAGAGGAGTTCTGAAATTCCTTTACAAAAGAGTGTGAGAATATGCTGTTTTTGTAGTTTATTAATATGGTATAAAGAGTCTGGTATCAGGCAAAAGAATATTAAATAAAATGACCAATGATATTAAGTTGGTTACATTTAGCAGTTTTGAATAAATTGAAGGAGGAGGAGAAAGAGAAGGTGAAGAAATACTGGACAAGGTTTTATTCTTAAAAATATTTCTCCCTAAGAAAACCAAACATGATTGAATACATATAACTGTACTCTGAGGTACCCCTACAATCACTAGAACGACTCTTAAATGCCAGTGCCACCTACAGAAAAATGATGGTGTAGGTTTAAAGCACAAGGGCCATCAAAACCATTCCACCACATCTCTTATAAATTCTAGGGTAGTAAAATTCTTTTTCATTATTATGGTTTATCTTATCTGCTCTTAGTTTTAGTTAAAATTTATGATAAAGAATGTTATATTTTAAGTGCTTTATAATAATATAAACTTTTGCTCTCCCTCAATCAATATAACCATTATATCTATTTGTGTATGAAGAGACTTGAAATGTAATTTCACCCATCTGAACATATGTAGAAGTTTTTCAGTTTATCATATCCCCATTTTCTTAAAGGCAAATCCATTAAGATAACAACTTTCAATATTATCATTAATGAAAACAGCATTAGCTCTACAACAATCTTGTTTCTGAAGATAGTATTAAATGAAGAGTGGAATACTCAGAAATAGTGCTTGATCAACTACTTACTATTTTATGTATTTATCTTCTTAATTACTAGGATTTTAACTCAACATTTTTTCCTCAGCACTTACTTTTTTGGTCAAGGAGTCATCATTATCAGAAGGCATTCTTGTTGATACATGAAATATTACTTCTACTGTAGAGGTAGCAAAATATGGTGTGGTCAATCCAGTGCTTTTGTTTTTTTGTAGTCCTCCCATGAAACCACAATGGTTTGTAAGATTGACCTGGGAGCAATGACACATAATATTAATCAACTAAACAAAACACAAAAACTTACTACTGAAATAGACTCAAATTTCTCAATTTGCAAAAACGTGGAGACAAAAGTCTTTGGCATGTTATCAACCAATACTTGATCCAGAATTACTACTTGGAGTGTTCTGTTTACACTGGTACTTTGTAAGTATTTGTGGATCCCTAATTAATAGGAGTTAATTAGGAAAGAAATCAACTGCTGTAGAGTATGCATCTTTTGTTAGGCTACTAGGTATTAATGCTAAATCATAAAGGCTATGGGAGGACCCCAAAGCCAGAGTAAAAAAATCAAGTGGCAAAAAACAAGACTGGAAATGATCTGGGGAAAAGTTAAAACAGTAATGTCACTTTGATAAGATGATTAATTAGGTGTGTTATATTTACTCATTGAAACTGGCTTCTTAATTTTTAGTACCTATCAAACAGCTCAAAACAAAAATACAAATATGTAGAACTTAACTGCACTTCTAATGCATTAAAAAACTACAAATTAATCTTTGCAAAGATTTTTACACATATTTTTTCCCAATTATAAATAAAATACACACTAATATCAGGGTCAATACATCGGGTAATATTCCTGAGTTGTGCAATACCCAGAGCAACTTGTTTTCACTGTTGAAAATTAAAGAAAACATTAGAAAGCAAAAAGAAGCACAAAAGAAAAAAGAAACATAAACATCACTTTATAACTCTCCACTCAGAAAATCACTTTATACATGTTTTTAAAAAATGAAGTCTGAAATACGGATGGACCTAAAGGGTACAATTAATGCAAGTACAATAAGTCAGTCAGAAAAAGACCAAAACCATTTGATTTCACTTACATGTGGAATTTAAAAAATAGAAAAAATGAACGAAGAAGGAAAGAAATAAACAAAAAAAGTATACTCTTAAGCACAGGAACTGGGGGTTGGCAGAGGGAAGGAAGGTGGGGCTGTGGGTGAAATAAAGGGGATTGAGTACACTTATGATCAGCACTGAGTAATGTGTAGAACTGCTGAATCATTATAGTGTACACCTAAAAGTAATATAATACTGTATGTTAATTATACTCCAATTAAAAATTTAAAAATCTGAATAACCGATACAGTGAGAATTATAAAAACCAATTTTTGCACCATGTGAACTGAACATGTCTCAACTATCAATATCATTCACAATGACTGAACATCTGAATAAGAAATTAGTTTTTATGTCATTACTATAAGATTGCCTCAATACTTATATTTTAAAATTTGACTCAGTGATATTCATATAATTAAAATTTCAAAAGTATACCAAAATTCTTCCTTCTATTTCTCTCATCTTTAGTGCTCAGTTCCCCTCCCAGAAAGCAATTTATCTCTCTTTTTAAAAAAGATTTTATGTATATATTAGAGAGAGAACACAAGTACGGGGAACAGAGGAAGAAGGAGAAGCAGACTCCCCAGTGAGCAAGGAGCCCGACGAGGGGCTCGATTCCAGGGTCCTGAGATCATGACCTGAGCCAAAGGCAGACACTTAACCGACTGAGCTACCCAATGCCCCTCTTTTCCTTTTTAAAGATTTATTTAATTTTTTTTTAAAAAATATTTATTTGTCAGAGAGAGAGAGTGAGCAAGCACAAGTAGAAGGAGCAGCAGGCAAAGGGAAAAGAACTGCTCCCCACTGAGCAAAGAGTCTGAATTGATCCCAGAACCCTGCGATCATGACCTGAGTAAAAGACAGACACTCAACTGAATGAAACCCTCAGGCATTCCAAGATTTATTTATTTTGGAGATAAAGAGAGAAAATGCACAAGTGGGAAGAGGGAAAATGGGAGAGGGAGAGAAAGAATCCTTAAGTGGACCCCACTTGAGGACCCCCCACTGAATGCAGGGCCCAATGTGGAGCTCAGTCCCAGGGCTCTGAGATCATGACCTGAGCTGAAATCAAGACCCAGCTGCTTAACTGAGCCACCCAGGTGCCTCCAGAAAGCAATTTCTTAAATATCCTTTCAAAAATGTTCTCTTTATATATAATTAAATTCCTACATGTATGTGTATACACACACACACAGCAACACATACAGTGTTTCCCACCATCCTTTTTTGCATTTAAAATACCTTGAAGAGTATTCATTAGTATGAAAAGAGCTTCCTTATTTTGTTTTCATTGCTTCACAGAAGTTCATTTTCTTGATGTACAATAATTAACTAGTTCCCTACTTAAAGGGTATTTAGGTTGCTTGCAATCTTTTGTTAATATGTCAATGATGAAGTGAATAACACAGAATACATGTCATGTTGCATTTGTGAAAGTAGATCTACAGGATAAATAGTTAAAAATGGAACTATAAGTCAATGGGCATGTAAACTTCTAATTTTGAAACTCACTAAAATGTCTATAGATGGCATCAACAGCGTATAAGAAAACTTGTTCCCCTCATGGCCTCACAAATATATTATCAAACTTTATGATCTTTTCAAATATGATAGGTGAAAAATAGTATCAAAGGGCAAACCTTTTTTTTTTTTTTTAGAATTTTATTTATTTGACAGAGAGAGATCACAAGTAGGCAGAGAGGCAGGCAGAGAGAGAGGAGGAAGCAGGCTCCCCGCTGAGCAGAGAGCCCGACGTGGGGCTCGATCCCAGGACCCTGGGATCATGACCTGAGCCGAAGGCAGAGGCTTTAACCCACTGAGCCACCCAGGTGCCCCAAAGGGCAAACCTTTTGCTTTCTTTTAGAGAAAAGGTTATTTTCAGATCAGTTCTCTGATCATGTAATGGAGAAAAGGTCTCATTCTAGAGTTCCTTTGCTCCAAACGTTTATACAGTACTCAATAATCTCCATTTTTTAAATTCCATTTTTTAACTGGAGATAACTGTAGGTTAATAAGAAGTTTTTAAAAATAATAAAAAGGCGGTCCTATGTACTCCATAACCAGATTACCCCAAATGCAAAACTATATTAAAACCAGGATACTGGATGGGGTTCAGTGGGTTGGGTGTCCAAGTCTTGATGTCAGCTCAGGTCATGATCTTATGGTCATGAGACTGAGTCTCAGCATGAAGTGTGCTTGAGATTCTCTCCCTCTTCCTCTGCCTCCCTGCCCCCTGCTTATACTCTCTCTCTCAAAAGCAGGAAACAAAACAAAACAAAACAAAAACACCACAGGATAATGGCATTAACATGACTGAGAAACAGAACATTTCAACACCATAAGGATCCCCCATGTTACCCTGTTACATGAGCCACACCCACTTCCCTCTTATCCTACCTCCTCAAACCCTGACAATGAGTAATCTGTTTTTTACTACTAAATGGGTTATTTCAAGAATGTTGTATAAATAGACCTGATCTGTGACCCAGTAGGTAATCTATTCTAGAGAATGTTCCACATGCACCAGAGGCGAGTGTGTATTCTGTTGCTTTAGGATGGAATGTTCCAAATATACATGTGAAGTCCACTTGGTCCAGTCTGTCATTCAAAGCCCTTATTTCCTTGTGGATCTTCTGCTTAGCCGGTCTTTCCATTGCAGTGAGGGGGGTATTAAAGTCCCCTATTATTGCATTACTGTTGATGTGTTTCATTGATTTTATTAATTGGCTTATATATTTTACTGTTCCCATGCATAAATATTTACAATTGTTAGATCTTCTTGCATAGACTCTTTACTTATGACATAGTGTCCTTCCTCAACTCTTTATTACAGTCTTTGGTTTAAAATCTAATTTGTCTGATATAAGGATTGCTACCCCAGCTTTCTTTTGATATCCCCTGGCATGATAAATGGTTTCCTACCCTACCTTCTCACTTCAACTCTGGAGGTGTATTTGGGTCTAAAATGAGTCTCTTGCAGACAGAAAATCCATGGGTCTTGCTTTTTTATTCAATCTGATACCCTGTGTTTTTTGACTGGAGCAGTTAGCCCATTTACCTGCAGAGTAACTGTTAATATTGTTTCTGTTCCTTTCAGGACTATGTTACTTTTGGGCTCTCTCTTTGCTTTGAGGATCCCTTTTAAAATTTCTTGTAGGGCTGGTTTGGTGATCACAAATTCTCTTTAAGTTTCTGTTGTCGTGGAAGCTTTTTATCACTATTATTTCGAAATACATCCTAGCTATAAGTATTCTTGGTTGCATATTCTTCTCATTCAGCACCCTGAATATATTATGCCAGTTCTTTCTGGCCTGCCAGGTCTCTGTAGATAGGTTTGCTGCCATTCTAAAGTTTCTATCCTTGTAGGTTACAGACCTCTTGTTCTGAGCTGCATTCAGGATTTTTCTCTTTGTCTCTGAGATTTGCAAGTTTCACTATTATATGTCAGGGCGTTGACCTGTTTTTACTGATTTCTGAGAGGAATCCTCTGTGCCTCCTAGACTTGAATGCCCATTTCCTTTCCCAGAACAGGTAAGTTCTCTGCTATAATTTGCTCCAATATACCTTCTGCCCCCATCTCTCCAAATTATTCTAATATTATTCTGCTTTATAGTATCACTTATCTCTCTAATTCTCCCTTTGTGATCCAAGAGTTGTTTATCTTTTTTCAGCTTCTTTATTCTCCATCATTTTGTCTTGTATATCACTAATTCTCTCTTTTGCCTCCTTTATCCTAGTAGTTAGAGCTTCCATTTTTTATTGCATCTCATTAATAGCCTTTTTTATTTCAACTTGGTTTTTAGTTCTTTTACTTCTCCAGAAAGGGATTCTCTGCTGTCATCTATGCTTCTTTCGAACCCAGCTAGTATCTTTATAATCATTATTCTGAACTCAAATTCCAACATCTTACTTATGTTCATACTGATCAGGTTCCTGGCAGTCAGTACTGCCTCTTGTTCTCTTCTCTGAGGTGAGTTTTTCCATTTTGTCATTCTTACAAAAAGTGGTCACTTTTCTATTCATAGAACTACAGCTATTTTTTTTCTCCTTAGATCTCTGGCTGAGTTCACAGGTATTTAGAATCATTTGAAAGCTATCTAGCTGAATTCTTGGGACCAGATGAAATTCAGATCTCCTATTCCACCACCATTTTGGATCAATCCTCCTCTCAACCAGTATCAAAAGACTCGGATCATTCCCTACATATTTTCAGACCACAATGCTTTGAAACTGGAACTCAGTCACAGGAGGACATTTAGAAAGAACTCAAATACATGGAGGCTAAAGAGCATCCTACTAAAGAATGAATGGTTCACCCAGGAAATTAAAGAAGAATTTTAAAAATTCACAAAAACTAATGAAAATGAGAAGACAACTCTTCAAAATCTTTGGGATGCAGCAAAGGTGGCCTTAAGAGGGAAGTATATAGCAATACAAACCTTTCTCAGGAAATAAAAAAGTTCTCAAATATACAACCTAAACTTATACCTAAAGGAGCTGGAGAAAGAACAGCAAATAAAGCCTAAACCTTGCAGAAGAAAATTAATAAAGATTAGAGCAACAATCAATGAAACAGAAACCAAAAGAATAGAACAGATCAATGAAACTAGGAGCTGGTTCTGTGAAAAAATTAGTAAGATTGATAATCCCCTGGCCAGACTTATCAAAAAGAAAAGAGAGGGGCGCCTGGGTGGCTCAGTGGGTTAAGCCGCTGCCTTCGGCTCAGGTCAAGATCTCAGGGTCCTGGGATCGAGTCCCACATTGGGCTCTCTGCTCGGCAGGGAGCCTGCTTCCCTCTCTCTCTCTCTCTCTCTGCCTACTTGTGATCTCTGTCTGTCAAATAAATAAATGGATAAAATCTTCAAAAAAAGAAAAAAGAAAAGAGAAAGGATCCAGATAAATAAAATCATGAATGGAAGAGGAGCTATCACAACTAACACCAAAGAAATACAAACAATTATAAGAACATACTATGGGCAATATATGACAACAAATTAGGCAATCTGGATGAAATGCATTCTTAGAGATATATAAACTACCAAAACTGAAACAGAAAGAAACAGAAAACCTGAAGAGACCCATAACCAGCAAGGAAATTGAAGCAATAATTAAAAATCTCCAAACAAACAAGAGCCCAGGGCCAGATGGCTTCCCAGGGGAATTCTACCAAACATTTGAAGAAGAATTAATACCTAGTCTTTTGAAGCTTTTTTAAAAAATAGAAATGGAAGAAAAACTTCCAAACTCTTTCTGTGAAACCAGCAGTACCTCGATCCCAAAACCAGACAGAGACCCCACCAAAAAGAATTACAGACCAATATCTCTGATGAACAAAGACGAAAAAATTCTCACCAAGATACTAGCCAATAAGGTCCAATAGTACATTAAGAGGATTATACACCATGATCAAGTGGGATTTATTCTTGGGCTGCAAATGTGGTTCAACACCTGCAAATCAATGTGATATACCACATAAATGAAAGAAAGAACAAGAACCATAGGATCATCTCAATAGATGCAGAAAAAAGCATTTGACAAAGTACAGCATCCTTTCTTGACTAAAACTCTTCACAGTGTAGAGGCAGAGGGAACATACCTGAATATCATGAAAGCCATATATGAAAAGCCCTTACTAAGTATCATTTCAATGGGGAAAAACTCATAGATTTTCCCCTAAGGTCAGGAACACGGCAGGTATGTCCACATCACCACTGCTGTACGTAGTACTAGAAGTCCTAGCCTCAGCAATCAGATAACAAAAAGAAATAAAAGGCATCTGAATTGGCAAAGAAGAAGTTAAACTCTCACTCTTTCCAGAACACATAATATTCTATGTGGAAAACCCAAAAGACTCCACCCCAAATTGCCAGAACTCATACAGGAATTCAGCAAAGTGGCAGATAAAATCAATCCACAGAAATCAATTGCACTCTTATATACTAACAAAGAGACAGATCCCATTTACAATTGTACCTAAGGAGTTGAACCCATTTACAACTGCACCTAAGGAGTTGATCCCATTTACAATTGTACCCAAAACTATAAGATATCTAGGAATAAACCTAACCAAAGATGTAAAGGATGTGTACTCAGAAAACTATAGAACATTCATAAAAGAAGTTGAGGAAGACATAAAGACAAGGAAAAACATTCCATGTTCATGGACTGGAAGGACAAATATTGCTAAAATGTCTATGCCACCTAGAACAATCTATACATTCAATGCAATTCCTATCAAAATACCATCATCTTTTTTCACAGAGCTGGAACAAATAATCCTAAAATTTATATAGAACCAGAAAAGACCCCAAATAGCCAAAGGAATGTTGAAAAAGAAACCAAAGCTGATGGCATCACAATTCTGGACTTCAAGCTCTATTACAAAGCTGTAATCATCAAGACAATATGGTAGTGGCACAAAAACAGACACATAGATCAATGGAACACAACAGAGAACCCAGAAATGGACCCTCAACAATATGGCCAACTAATCTTCAACAAAGCAGGAAGGAATATCCAATGGAAAAAAGACAGTGTCCTCGACAAATGGTGTGAGGAAAACTGGACACCCACATGCAGAAGGATGAAACTGGACCATTTCCTTAAACACAAAAATATACTCAAAATGGATAAAAGACCTAAATGTGAGACAGAAATCCATCAAAATCCTAGAAGAGAACACAGGCAGCAACTTCACCTGGCCACAGCAACTTCTTGTTATACATGTCTCCAAAGGCAAGGACAATAAAGGCAAATTTAACTACTGGAACTTCTTCAAGATAAAAAGCTTTTGCACAGCAAAGCAAACAGCTGACAAAACGAAAAGACAACCAACAGAATCGGAGAATATATTTGCAAATGACGTATCAGATAATGGGTTAGTATCCGAAGTCTAGAGAGAACTTATCAAACTCAACACCCAAAGAACTAATACTCCAATCAAGAAATGGGCAGAAGACATGAACTTCTTCTTCATGTCTTCTTCTTGTCAGTGAAGACACGAACAGACATTTCTCCAAAGACATACAAATGGCTAAGAGACACATGAAAAAATGCTCAACATCACTCTGCATCAGGGAAATACTAATCAAAACCACAATGAGATACCACCTCACACCAGTGAGAATGGCTAAAATTAACAGGTCAGGAAATGACAGATGTTGGTTGGAATGTACAGAGAGGAGAACCCTCCTACACTATTGGTAGGAATGCAAGCTGGTGCAGCCACTCTGGAAAACAGCATGGAGGTTCCTCAAAAAGTTGAAAATAGAGCTACCCTATGACCCAGCAATCACACTACTGGGTGTTTATCCCAAATATACAAATGTAGTGATCCAAAAGGGCACCTGCACCCTTATATTTATAGTTTCAATGTCCACAAAACCCAAGCTATGGAAAGAGCCCAGATGTCCATCGACAGATGAATGGATAAAGAAGATATGATATACATACACACACACACAGGACTATTACATAGCAATCAAAGATGAAATCTTGCCATTTGCAATGACAGAACTAGAGGGTATTATGCTAAGTGAAGTAAGTCCATCAGAGAAAGACAATTATCATATGATCTCACTGATATGTATAATTTAAGAAATCAGGCAGAGGATCATAGGGGAAGAGTGGAAAAAATGAAACAAGACGAAACCAGGAAGGGAGACAAACCATAAAAGATTCTTAATCATAGGAAACAAACTGAAGGTTAATGGAGGGGAGGGGGGTAGCGCAATGGGGTAGCTGGGTGATGGACATTAAGGAGGGCATGTAATGTAATGAACACTGGGAATTACATAAGACAGATAAATCCCAGGCCTGTACCTCTGAAACCAATAATATATTATATGTTAATTAACTGAATTTAAATTCTAAAATGTTAGAAGAATGTTATATAAATAGAATTATATACTATGTAACTTTGCCAAGAATTTGGAGATTTCCCCATTATCTTTCTGCTAATGATTTCACATTTTTTCTCACTGTAATTATAGAACATACTGAATGATTTCAATGCTTTTAAGTTTGCTGCAGTGTTTTTTATGGTCTAATATGTCTATCTTGGTATATGGTCCATGGACACTCGAAAAGAATATGTATTGCAATGATGTTGGGTAAAGTGTTCTATAAATGTTGCTTGATGGTATTGTTGAGTTCTTCTATATACTTGCTGATTTTCTGCCTGGCTCTTCTTTTAGTTGTTGAGAAAGAGGTGAAGTCTCTATCCATAACTATGGATTTGTCTATTTCATTTTTCAGTTCTATCAGTTTTGTTTCATATATTTTTCAGTTGTGTTATTTGCTGAGCACATACTACGTCTTCTTGGACTGCCATTTTATAATATCACCATCTCTGGAAATTCTCTCTGCTCTGAAGTCTCCCTTAGCTAATACTAATGTAACCACTATAGCTTTCCTTTGATTAATGTTTACATGATAGAACTCTGCCATCCTTTTAGTTTTTTCTTTAAAGAGTTGTTTATTTGAGAGAGAGAAAAGGGAGGGACAGAGGGAGAGACAACATGCAGGGGATGGGCAGAAGGAGAGAGAGAGAATCTCAAGCAGACTCCACACTGATCATGGAGCCTGATGGAGGGCTCAATCTCACAACCCTGAAATCATGACCCAAGCTGAAATAAAGAGTTGGATGCTTAACTAACTGGGCTACCTAGGCACCCTATCCATCCTTTTACTCTCTACCAGCCTATATTAAAATATTTGAAGTGAATATAATTTACATAGCATAGAGGAGGGGGTCTTATCTTTTAATGCACCTGATAATTTTTAATTGGTATTTTTAGACCACTTATATTTAATGTAATTACTGATATGTTAGGGCTTAAGCCTGCTGTTTTATTGTTTCCTGTTTATTTTCTGTTTTTCATTTCTTTATTTTACCTGCCTCCTGTCGATTACTTAAATATTTTCTAGAATTCCATTTTTATTTATCATTCTTTGAATGTATTTTTTGATTTTTTTTAAAGTGGTTGCTCTTGGTATTAGACTATATATACATAACTTATCACAGTCTACCAATGTCACTTCACCAATTTGAGTGAACTAACAAACCCTGCCTCAGTTTATGCCCCTGTATGCTTAATTGTTTGTAATATAATTGTCATGAATATTTTCATGGCATTACACTTAGAAACACATCAGAAATAATTTTTGCACCATCAAACATAATTAAGAAAACCCAAGAGAAAAAGTAATGCCTAATGTATTTACCCATATTTTTTCTTGTCAAACTTTTTCTTTCTAATGTTACAAGTTTCTTTCTATTGCTTTCTTTCTGTTAATATAACTTTGTTTAGTTGTTCTTTTAGGGTAGGTCTGCCAGCAACAGGTTCTCTTAAGTTTTCCTTCATCTGAGAATGTTTGGCTTCATTCCTTCACTAGCTAATATGAGCCTGGTTGAGAATTTTTCTCTCAGCAGTTGAAAAATAGTTACTCTCTATGGCTATTATAGCTTGTTTCTTGTGGTTTGGTTTTGTTTTTTAGTAGGTTCCATGCTCAGCTTGGAACTCAATGTGGGGCTTGAACTCACAACCCTGAGATGAAGGCCTGAACTGAAGATCTGAGCCAAGACCAAGAGATGGACGCTTAACTGACTGTGCCACCCAGTCATCCCTGGCTTCTATAGTTTCTGATAAGAAATTCCCTATTATTCTAATTGCTTTCTCCTTATAGATAAAAAAACAACTTCTCCCCAGATGCTTTTAAGTTTTGAGATTTCTTATTTAATTATGATGTGTCTTGTATGGATTTCTTTCAATTTATCCTATTTGAGTTTCACACAGCTTCTCTAATCTGTAGCTTTATTCACTTTATTTCTCTTGCCAATTTGGGAAATTTTCAACATTATTTCTTCAAGTAATTTTCAGACCCAACCTATTCTCTCTTTCTTGGAATCACATAACAGGAATGTTAAATCTTTTGTCATAGCCCCATAGGTCTCTGATGCTCTGTTGATTGTACTTAAGCCTTTTCTCCCTCTGCTAGTTACATTTTTTATTGTTCTCTCTTCCAGTTTATTGATTCTTCTGTACCCCCATCTCTACCTAACTCTGTTGCTGGCGTATCTACTGACTTTATTTCAGTAGTTAAATTTTCAGATTTTCTGTTTTTCATTTATTTCAACTGTATTCCTAATTGCTAGTCAAAGTATGTCTATTATGGTTACCTCAAAATCTTTGTCATCTGGTGTTACTATGTATTTTCTTCTTTTCATCCAGTTTGAGACCTTGCTGGGTCTTGGTATGATAGTTGATGAATGCTTGGGCATTTTTATATCATAAGATTATGAATCTTATTTAAAACTTGTTTCAGCTGGCTGTTTCGTGACACAGCTCTCTCAAAATAGCAAGGTGGTTACTGCTTCACTATAGGCAGGTGGACAACTGCAGAGGGGAGAGCCTCATTACTGTTAGGTGGAATTAGGAGTTCTGGTTTCCTATGTGGTGTCCACTGAGGAAACATTAGTCATTACTGGTAGGGTTAGTCTTATTACTGCTGGGTGATGGTAAAAGGCCTACTTCTCCAGTAGGCTTCCTCTCATCTATCCTGGTGGGGAGGAAGAGCACCTCATATGCTGGGTAGGGAGAGAATTCCAGGATCCTCAAGTAGTCATCACTGACATTGTGGGGGGTTGGGGTAGGGGGGGACATGATCAGCTGACAGAGATGAAAATATTGGCTTTCTGGTTGGCCTTCTCTACTCGTGTGGTGTTGGGATTGCCTCATTGCAGTGTCATGATGGTGATAGGCTAGGCTCCCTAACTGACCTGTGTTGTCAGGTATGGGGATGGGAGTCATAGTATTTTCTTCCGTGTTTGGTTGGAACAGTAGAGCAGTTACTGTCTAAATGTTTTTTGTCTTTCTAGGTTGCTCCTTTCCTGGGCTTCTGCCTAGAAAAAGAGGACTTTTGTTGGGGTTCTTTTGGTCAGTGCTTGTTGATGTTTCTAGATTCCTATTTCAGATCCAATTTGGAGATACAGGAGACAAAGAGAAAACCTTGAGAACCCATCATCACGTCATTCCATGGTCCTAAGTTGGTCTGTCTTCCTCTTCACCTTCAGGAGTCTTTTTATGTTTGTTTATATATAATGTCCAGAGTTGTTGTTGTACTTAAGTGTGACAAATAAGGAGATTATGTCTCTTTGATCTTCATAGAAATGAAATTTCCCACTGTACAACTTAATGGGTATCAGTATATTCACAGATATGTGCAATCATTACCACAGTCAATTTTAGAACTATTTCATCAAAATGAAACCCTGTACCCTTTAGCTATCTCCCTATCACATGTCTTTGTGACTGGTTTCTTTCATCTAACATAATATTTTCTAGGTATATCTACACTGGACCATGTCAATACTTCATTCCTTTTCATGGACGAATAATATTCCATTATATGAATATCATATTTTATCCATTCATCCATTGATGGTCATTTGCGTTGCTTCCACTTTTTGGCTATTATGAATAATGTTCCTATAAACATCCATGTACAAGTTTTTGTCTGGATATATCATTTCATTTCTCTTGGGTATCTATCTACCTAAGAGTGGAATTTCTGATCATACAGTAATTCAGTGTTTACTATTTGATGAACTGCCAGATCATTTTCCATAGCAGTTATACCATTCCACATTCCTACTAGCAGTGTAACATGGTTCAGAATGTACCAAATCCTAGCCTACAACTATTATTATCTTACTTTTTGATTTTAGTCAATGAAGTAGTACCTTTCTGTGGTTTTGATTTGCATTTCTCTGATAATGATGTCAATTATCTTTTCATGAGCTAATTGGTTATTTGCATATCTTATTAAGAAAAATGTTCCTTCAGATCTTAATTTTTTAACTCAGTTGTTTTCTAATTATTGATTTTTAAAAATCAGTTGTTTTCTAATTATTGGTTTGTATGAGTTCTTTGTATATTTTAGATTCAAGTCCCTTATCACATATATGATTTGCAATTATTTTTTCCAATTCAGTAGACCGTCTTCTCACTTTATTTACAGTCTCATTTGAAGCACCAAAGTTTAAAGTCTAATGAAATCCTATTTATTTATTTACTTATTTTAAAGATTTTATTTATTTATTTGAGGGAGACAGTGTGTGAGTGGGTAGGGTAAGAAAGGGAGGGACAGGGAGAAAGAATCTGAAGCAGATTTCACAACTGAGTAGAGAGCCCAACATGGGGCTTGTTCTCAAGCCCCTGAGATATGACCTGAGCCGAAACCAAGAGCTGGACGCTTAATCAACAGAGCCATCCAGGTGCCCTGAAATCCAATTTATTTATTTTTTCCTTTGCTGTTCAAGTTTTTAGTGTTAAATGTAAAAATCCCTTTTATGTATTAACTATAGCTCCATAAAGCTAGGGGGAAAAAAATCTTAGCAAAATCCAAGGTCATGAAAATTTACCTCCTATTGTCTTAAAAGTGTTTTATACTTTTGGCTCTTACAATTAGGTTCTTGATTTATTTTGAGTTAATTTTTGTATATATATATAGATGGTGTGTGTATATATATATATATATATATATATATATATATATATACACACACATATATATACATGTATATATATATGGTGTGTGTGAGGTAAGAGTTCAACTTCATTCTTTTGCATGTGGCTATTCAGCTGTTCTGGCACCATTTATTGAAGACTATTCTTTCTCCACTGGATAGTCTTGGTACTTGTCAAAAACCAGATGACCACAGATGTATAGATTTATTTCTAGAATCTCAATTCTATTCCATTGAGCAATACATCTATCCTTGGTACAAGTGCCATACTGTTTGATTATTATTTTGTACTGTTTTGAAATATGGAAGTGTGTGTACTCCCACTTTGTTCTTTTTTCAAATGTCTCTTGTTTTTACTAATACTTTTCTGTGTTTTTTTTAAATAGAAAATCTATTTATCATTTTTCTTTACAGTTTCCAAAGCACTTTCACATGCCTCATCTCAACTGAGATTCACATCATATTTGTTACATAAAGTATATTACACTTGACAAACAAGCAAACAGGAACAAAGACCCCAAGTAACTCACTTAAAGAGAAATACCATGTAAGATAAGCCATTAAAAACATATACTGAATAATAAAGACTTATGTACTGAACACTGTACAAGGCACTTGGATGTCTTTTAAAATGAAATGAGATAAAAGTGAGATAAAGTACCTGCCCTCTAGGAGGGGCTGATAGTCTAGTGCAGTGGTCTTCAACAATTTTGCTCATGCACTCTCTACAAGAATTTTTAAAAACTATGTATTAAATTGACAACTATATGAAAAATTTCATCACAAGTTTAAACTGTTGCAAAAGAAATAATTTCCAGTGTATTGTATGTTACATGTAGTTGTCCTTTAAATATATTTTCATCAAATTGTAGAGCTACAGATTTGGCTGATACAATATAGAAAAAATGCCTGCTATTAACTTAATGACAAATCAATCAGCCATCATCAAATTCACTTTGTTATAAAATGTCTGACACTTTATGTGTCAATTTAACTGAACATATTAATGCAAATCTTCATGACAAATACCTCTCTTCTGTGTTACAACTCTAAGATAGACATATTTGATACAGGAACCTTGACATGAGCTGGTTGCTAGAATGACAGAAAATGCAGTACCTTTTAATATTTCCTGACTTGCCATCAGAGACCCCCCTCAGAACATGCTTTCTTGAATGAACTTTTTTTGGGTGACAAAACTTCTGGGGCAATATAGGACTTGAGTGAGTGTATGGTATGCCTTTCTTTTACAGAGCTGAAGAATAGAAAAGCTAAGACTGTAGAAGCGTTCTAAGGCATTAATTTTAGTAAAATCCAGGATCTGAAAATTAATCTCCTCAAAACTAACCAAGTCAATGTGCCTCCTAAAAGCCTTGGTATAGTGCTGAAGATATTCATATCTTAATTGGAGATCACTTGTCTATTGGTCACAACTGTGAAGAAAATCCAGATCTCCTAAACCTAGGAGTTTAGTACTCTCTAACAATATATTCACTTATTTAAAAAAAAGTCAACAACTTTCCTTTCAAAGTCCAAACTGCTTCTGTCTTTGCAAATAGGATATAAAGCAGAAACAATAACACACCTGGCATTAAGTTGTTGAGTCTCCTAAAGTAATTCTTCTAAAATAAGCTAGAAGGGCAAGATGGCAGAAGAGTGAGGAACCCTATTTCAACAGGTCCCCTGAATTGAGCTGGATATCTACCAGACCACTCTGAACACCTATGAAATCAGCCAGAGAAGTAAGAATATATCCAAATCTCTCTCAAAAGAATATCTCCTATAGTTAATTTTATGGTGTGAAACGGGGAGTTGTGATTCTGTAGGCAGATATTGGAAGTTAAATGGAAGGGGGAGGGAGCCTCCAGGATCTTGCACCACTAGAGCACAAAACCCTCCTGCGCTGGGGACTGGGCAAAAGATTTGAAGACCTGGAGCATCGGGAAAGGACTTGAGGGCAGACCCCAGACTGAAACCTGGAGCTGCGGGGGGTGTGTGGGCAAACTGACAAAACTGGTGGTTGCACAAAGGGCAGAGACATGCATGCCTAGACTTGGAAGTGAGGGCTGGGAATACTGGTGTGAGGCACACAACCAAGTATGTTGCGGTTTTTAGCAGCACAGACAAAAATGGAGGCAATGTGGTTGGAATGTTTACAGAAAAACAGGCTGCGATCTCTCTGTCCTGAGACACAAGTTTGGATATGGTCACTTCTGCTCTGACACTTGGTCAGACACAGAAAGCTGCCAGGGAAAGCCACCATGGAACAAAAGCCCCCCAAAACTGGTTTGCATTGAGCCTATCCCCCACCAAAGGGGGACAAGGCAACTCCGTCCAAATAGGGTTGCCTGAGTAATAGCCCAGCAGGCCCCTCCCCAAGAAGACAGGCTAAGAGAACAATAGGCCAACAACCATAAGGTCCCTATAACACAGGTGTTATCTTGCTTGGGTTGTGGGCAATAATTTGCAGTAGGTACATTCCCTCAACTACCCCTCAAGAGAATAACTAAGTGGAGGAACCCCCAACAGAGGAAAATTCAGAGACTGTGACCTCTGCCATAGAACTAATGGATACAGATATAAACAAGACGTCAGAAATAAACTTTAGGGTAATAGTTATGCAGATAATAGCCAGGTTGGAGAAAATTATTAATGGCAACATATATTCTCTAAAGGCAAAAGTGAGAGCCGATCTGGCAGAACTTAAAAATGAAAACAATGAGACCCAATCTAATCTAGATACTGTAACAGATATGGTAAATGAGACAGAAGAATGAATTAGTGATCTAGAAGACAAACTGGTAGAAAAGAAGGATCAGGAGGAGGTCTGGAACAAACAGGTTAGAATCCATGAAAACAATGTCAGACTATTGGGATTCCTGAGAAGGTGGAGAGAGAGAAGACTAGAAGAAATATTTGAGTAAATCCTGAGAATTTCCCTAATCTGGGGAATGAAACAAGCATTTGTGTCCTAGAGGCAGAGAGAACACCTCCCAAGACCAAGGAGAATAAACCAACGCCTAGGCACGTAGTAATAAAACTCACAAATCTTAAAACCAAGGACACCATCATAAGGGCAGTTAGTGGGAAGAGATTCCTTACATAGAGGGAGAAACATCAAAATAACGTCACACTTGTCCACAAAGACCTGGCAAATGAGAAAGGGCTGGCAAGACATATTCAGGGTACTGATGAGAAGAACTTGCAGCCAAGAATACTTTATCTGGCAAGGCTGTCATTTAGAATGGATGGAGAGATAAACGGCTTCCAAGACTGGCAAAAACTGAAAGAATATATGACCACTAAGCCAGCCTTCAAGAAATATAAAAGGGGGGTTCTATAAAAGGAAAAAGACCCCAAGAGTGATATAGAACAGAAATTTACACAGACAATCTGTAGAAACAAGGACCTCACAGGCAACATAATGACAATAAAATCTTATCTTTCAATAATCACTCTCAATGTGAAAGGCCTAAATGCTCCCATAAAATGGCACAGGGCTGCAGAATGGATAAAAAGACAGGACTCATCCATATGCTGTTTACATGAAACTCATTTTGAACCTAAAGATACATCCATCCAGACTGAAAGTGAAGAAATGGAGAACCATCTTTCCATGCCAACAGACTGCAAAAAAAAAGCTGGGGAACCAATTCTCCTATCAGACAAATTAGATTTTAAGCTAAAGACTATAGTCAGAGATATAGAAAGACACTCTATCATTCTTAAAGAATCTATCCAACAAGATCTAACAATTGTAAATATCTATGCCCCCAATATGGGAGCAGCCAACTACATAAGCCAACTGTTAACCAAAATAGACATATTGATAATAATACCTTAATTGTAGGAGATCTTAACACTGCACTCTCAGCAACAGAAAGATCATCTAAGCAGAAAATCAACAAAGAAACAAGAGCTTTCAATGATACACTGGACCAGATGGATCTCATAGATATATAGAGAATATTCTATCATAAAACAACAGAATACTCATTCTTCTCAAGTGCACATGGAACTTTCTCCAGAAGAGACCACATACTGGGTCACAAATCAGGTCTCAACCGATACCAAAAGACTGAGATTATTCCTTGCATATTCTCAGATCACAGTGCTTTGAAACTGGAACTTAATCACAAGAAAAAGTTTGGAAGAAATTCAAACACTTGGAAGCTAAAGACCATCCTGCTCAAGAATGTTTGGGCCAACCAGGAAATCAAAGAAGAACTTAAACTATTCACAGAAACCAATGAGAACGAAAACACATCAGTCCAAAACCTATCGGATATGGCAAAGGCGGTCTTAAGGGGGAAATACATAGCCATCCAAGCCATGCTAAAAAAAAAACCCAACCAAACAAACAAAAAAACCCCAGAAAAATCCCAAATACACACACTATCTTTACACCTTAACGAACTGGAGGATCAACAACAAATTAGGCCTAACCCACACATGAGAAAGGAAATAATTAAGATTAGAGCAGAGATCAATGAATTAGAAACCAGAAATACAGTAGAACACATCAATGAAACTAGAAGCTGGTTCTTGAAAGAATGAATAAGATCGATAAACCACTGGCCAGATTTATCCGAAAGAAAAGAGAAAGAACGCAAATTAATAAAATTATGAATGAAAGGGGAGAGATCAACACTAACATCATGGAAATAGAAACAGTAATTAGAAATTATTATCAACAGCTATATGCCAATAAGTCAAGCAACGAAGAAGAAATGGATGCACTCCTGGAAACGTATAAACTCCCAAGACTGTAATAGGAAGAAACTGTCAACCCGAATAGATGGATAACCAGTAATGAGATTGAAGCAGTGATCAAAAACCTCCCAAAAAACAAGAGTCCAAGAACTGACAGACTCCCTGGGGAATCCTACCAAACATTCAAAGAAGAAATAATACGTATTCTCCTGAAGCTGTTTCAAAAAACAAAAAGAGAAGGAACAGTTCCAGACTCTATGAGGCCAGCATTACCTTGATCTCAAAAGCATGCAAAGACCCCATCAAAAAGAATTTCAGACCAATATCCCTGATGGGTGTGGATGCCAAATTTTTCAACAAGATTCTAGCTAACAGGACCGAATAGTACATTAAAAGGATTATCCACCACAACTAGGTGGGATTTATCCTGGGGATGCAAGGGTGGTTCTCATTCGCAAATCAACCAATGTGATAGAACACATTCATAAAAAAAGAAAGAAGAACCACATGGCCCTCTCAATTGATGCAGAAAGAGCATTTGACAAAATACAGCATCCTTTCCTGATTAAAACTCTTCAGAGTATAGGGATAGAGGGAACATTCCTCAATTTAATAAAATCCACTTATGAAAAATCCAGTGAATATCATTCTCAATGGGGGAAAGCTGAGAGCCTATCCCTAAAGATCACGAACACAACACAGATGCCCATTCTCACCATTATTGTTCAACTTAGTACTAGAAGTCTTAGCAACAGCAATCAGAAAACAAAAAAGAAATAAAAGGTATTAAAATTGGCAAAGAAGAAGTCAAAATCTCTCTCTTCACAGATGACATGATACATTATGTGGAAAACCCAAAAGACTCCACCCCCAAATTACTAGAATTCATACAACAATTCAGTAATGTGGCAGGATACAAAAATCAGTGCACAGAAATCAGTTGCTTTCTTATACACTAACAATGAAAGTGCAGAAAGAGAAATTAGAGAATCAATTCCATTTACGATAGCACTGAAAACCTTAAGATATCTTGGAATAAACCTATCCAAAAAGGTACAGATCTATACTCTAGGAACTACAGAACACTCATGAAAGAAATCAAAGAAGACACAAAGAGATGGAAAAACATCCCATGCTCATGGATTGGAAGAACAAACATTTTAAAAATGACTATGCTGCTCAGAGCAATCTGTACTTCCAACACCATCCCAATCAAAATACCACTGGCATTTTTCAAAGTGCTGGAACACATAATCCTATACTTTGTATGGAGCCAGAAAAGACCCTGAATCGCCAAGGAAATGTTGAAAAAGAAAATCAAAACTGGGGGCATCATGTTGCCTGATTTCAAGCTATATTACAAAGCTGTGATCACAAGACAGCATGGTACTGGCACAAAAACAGACACATAGATCAAGGGAACAAAAGAGAGCCCAGATATGGACCCTCAACTCTATGGTAAAATAGTCTTTGACAAAGCAGGAAAAAATATCCAATGGAAAATAGGCAGTCTCCTCAATAGATGATGCTGGGAAAATTGGACAGCTATATACAGAAGAATGAAACTTGGCCATTTGCTTTCATCATATATAAAGATAAACTCTAAATGGATTAAAGACCTCAATGTGAGATAGAAATTGATCAAAATCCTAGAGGAGAACACAGGCAGCAACCTCTTTGACCTTGAGCTAATATCCATGATCTATAAAGAATTTCTCAAACTCAACACCCAAAAAACAAATTATCAAGTCAAAAAATGGGCAGAAGACATGAATAGACACTTCTCCAAAGAAGACATACATATGGCTAGCAGACACATGAAAAAATGTTCATCATTGCCATCAGGGAAATTCAAATCAAAACCACACTGAGATACCACCTTACACCAGTTAGAATGCAAAGACTGACAAGGCAAAAAACAACAAATGCTGGAGAGGCTGTGGAGAAAAGGAAACCCTCCTACACTGTTGGTGGGAATGTAAGTTGATACAGCCACTTTGGAAAACAGTGTGGAGATGCCTGAAAAAATTAAAAATAGAGTTACCCTATGATCCAGCAATTACACTACTGGATATTTACCCCAAAGATACAAATGTAATGAAAGAAGGGCCATATGCACCCCAATGTTCATAGCAGCAATGTCCACAATAGCCAAACTGTGGAAAGAGCCAAGATGCCCTTCGACAGACAAAGGGATAAAGAAGATGTGGCCCTTGTATATATACAATGGAGTATTACTCAGCCATCAGAAAGGATGAATACATAGCTTCTGCATCAACATGGATGGGGCTGGAGGAGATTATGCTAAGTGAAATAAGCAGAGAAAGTCAATTATCACATGGTTTCACTTATTTGTGGAACACAGGAATAGCACGGAAACATTAGAAGAAGAAAGGGAAAAATGAAGGAGGAGTAAATCAGAGGGGGAGATGAACCATGAGAGACTGTGGACTCTGAGAAACAAACTGAGGGTTTTAGAGGGGAGCGGGTGGGGGAATGGGTTAGCCCAGTGATGGGTATTAAGGAGGGCACATATTGCATGGAGCACTGCATGTTATATGCAAACAATGAATCATGGAATATTACATCAAAAACTAATGATGTACTGTATGGTGACTAACATAATAAACAAACAAACAAATAAATAAATAATAAGCTAGAAAGAAATAAGAAACCATTGCTTCCAAATAAAAATACAATGATATCTGGTATTATTTAAAGACAATACCTCCCAACCAAGGCCTGCTACAAAATCTTCATATGCTTGACTTCCTCCTGTATTGGTGAGAATGGAATGTTTGTCTTCTTGTCCTTCAGCAACATAAAATACTGCGATCTTGTGGGTCTCTCGACTGTAAAACAAAGGATAACACCATTCATTTAATCATTAATTTATTCATTCATCCAATAATTAAGTCCAATGTACAAAGTACGTAGCAATAAAAAGATGAAAATGAATTAAATCTTGTAATTTACTGATGAAGGTATGTAATTATAAGTAAAAATTAAAAAAGTTATAAACTTGCCAGTAGAACGAAAGAAAGGTGTGATTACTTTTGACTGGAGAAACAGAGAAACACTTAAAGGAGACAGTAACACTGAGTTGGGTGAAGGCAAGTGAGTCTGACAAATGAAAAGGAGAAAGAGAGGAAAGACATGTGAGTACATGAAGCATCTGAGGAATTACCTGTTGTACAATGTGGCTAAAATCCCAGAGTTAAATGGATGTATTTTAGAAATAAAACTAAGTAGTAGTATAGAGATGACTGATAAATGATCTATTTCTTCAAAGGGCAGAATAAGAAATTTATACACAAATATTACAGAATCGTATGGAGTAAGTGAAAAGCTCTTAGACATTTTCTTTTTACAGTCTTTCAAATTAAAAATGTTAATAAAAACAAATTTCTCGTATGACATTTGGCTTTCCTAGTTAACTAGGGCACACTACATTTGGTCTAGGATGATTTAACAAAGCTAATGAACTTTATGACCAGAGGTAATGTTTTCACTACTATAATATTAGGAAATTAGGAAAGCAAACAAACAAACCAGATCCAACAAGTAAGAACTGAAATTATTTTAAAAAGTTAGTCAGATAACCAGATTTTCCTATCTTGAGGAATTTGTAAGGTCATGATTGCAGGTTTCAACATCAGCAACTTAAAATCAGGAACAAAGATTATTAGCTATTTTCACTAATGGCAATATTTCACTTTATGGCGGGAACACTTAGGCAACTTTTGGTATATTCATTGTATTATTAGGAAAATCTAACCTAAATAATAAAATAAAATTGGGGTGTGCCTTCCAGAATTACAAAATAAGTATCTCAGTGGACTCTTTCTCAAGCAAAACAATTTAAGTGGTGAAAATGATTTCTATAAAATCATTTAAATTCTCTGCATATTATCCTAAGGGCATATAGCAAATGGAAAAACATTTATTCAAGAAAAACTACCAAATCTAGTAAGAACAAAATGAGTTTTTGGCATCTGAGCCATGACTGCTCCCTTACCTCACCCCTTTACTTCTGCATTATACCTTTACCATGGGCATTCTACTCAGATCAAGATAAGGGTTCCCTCACTCCTCCAGTTCCAGGACTGGGAATATGGTTTCATCCTGAGAGAAGAAGGCTGCTGGCTGTGTTTCTCATCTTCCTGAGATCCATGCTACACATGATCTATTCCAGGCAGCTGTGACTGAGAGAACTGCATCTCCCTTAACTCATCCAGCTCTCTCTCTTACAGTGGAAGCTCTAGGTGCAAAAGGCTGAGTCTGTGCCAATTTTCCCCACTCTAGCTTACCAATAGGCTAGAGGTCACATACCAGTAGATGAAAGCTAAGATGAAGAACTGCCAATCCTTCCCTAACTGTTCACTTATCGAGTGAGGGTGTTACTCTAGGAAATTCATAGAAAGATACAAAAGATCCAGAATATCCATAACTATCTTGAAAAAGAAGACAAAGTTGTAGGATTCATAATTCCCAAATTTAAAACTTGCTACAAAGCAGCAGCAATCAATGCACTGTGGTAGTGTGATAAGAAGTGACAAACACATGTATATGGAACAGAATCTTTGATCTAGAAATAAACCCTTATATTTGTCATCTACTGCTTTTCTGACAAGGATACCATAACAACTCAATGGTAAAAGAAGCATCTTTTCAACAAATAGTGCTGGGGCAACTGGATATGTACAAGCAAAATAAAGAAGGTGGACTGTTACCTTGCAACTTCCTACCTCACACCAAAAACAACAAACAAAAAGGACATTAGATCTTAATGTAAGGTTTAAAAATATAAAGTCTTATAAGAAAGTTTATAAATCTAGTATCCATGGCAAAAAACTGTACATGAATGTTCACAGCAGCATTATCCATAATATCAAAAAAGTAAAACCAACCCAAATGTCCATCAACTGATGGATGTATAAACAAAATACCCATACAATGGAATATTACTCAGTATAAGAAAGAATGAAGTGTTGAGACACACTGCAGTATGGATGAACTCTGAAAACACTATGCTAAGAAGCCTGCCACAAAACACCATATATTGTTTGATGCCTTTTATATGAAATGTCCAGTACAGGCACATCTATAGAAACAGAAGGTAGATTAACTTTGTCCAGAGCTGGGGAGTGGGGAAGAGGATGGTTGGCGGTAATGGGGAGTTACTAGAAATGGGTAAGGGATTCTTTTTGAAGGAACTAAAATATTCTAAAATCAGGTTGTTATGACAGCTGCACAACCCTGTAAATATACTAAAAACATGTATGCTTTAAAAATGGACAAAATGTGTGGTATAAGAAGTACATCTCAAAAAAAAAAAAAAAAGGAAGACGTATATCACAAGAAAACTGTTAGGAATTTAACTTGGAAGCATGATCCACTACATGTAAATTTTGATCATGGCAGAAAGGGAACTTCTCAGTGTTCTTACTCTGTTTCTGTTTCACAATCCAAGTAATTCTTGAATTATTTCAAAAAAATTTTTTCAGGCATAGGGCTATCGATTAGAACTCATAAATCACAACTTATAAAATTGGTTAAGACTTAAATAGAAATGTTCACCTAGTACTACATAAATCTAAAAGCAGGAAGAAAGGTATGTGCCATGTAGGAAAAAAATAGGACATAAATCTTTACTGTTGGGGTCCATTATCAAAGGAATGAGACTGAGACAGAATGAAGGTTATGCAAAGCCTTATTCTATGCCAAGCATTAGAAGTTAGACTAACCAGCCAGGGGAACAAGATTGAGACAAAGTGAAAGTTATATGAAGCTTTATTCTATTCCAAGCATTAGAAGTCAGACTGACCGGCCAGGGCTGCCTCCGAAGAGAGCAACCCCCTCCTGATCTCACAGGCTGGTTTTATAGGGCATAACCGCAGACCCAAGGTACGTGGCTTCTATTGTTAAAGCGTTTACTCCCGGAATCGATACCCGGAACCATACCAGGAACTACGGGGGCATTTATTCCCGGAATGAAGTCCGTGGATGTAAACAACAACATAGCTACCTAGGCAATATGGAGTTGCTCTGGCTAAGCAGGTCCTAATAGTTAAACAGATTTTAACATTAAATTGGCCCTAACATTTACAATGCAAAAGTAAAAGAGAAATCACCTTTATATTATCTATAACCTTCCTACAATTTGTAAAAGCAGAACTCAGCTGCCCTTCATGTCAAATTTTAATCTTTCACCATTCCCTTTTATTTTTCTATTTACCTAACTACTGCTGCCAAAATGTTTGGTATATTGCCATTAACTTAATATGTACAATAATGAGTAACTAGGGAAAGATACCAGAAAAAAAGCCATAAAATTAACAAACATGCAACTTACATGTAACCAAGTAACAATATGTATAGAACTGGCAAAATATTATGAGCTTACTATTGGAAAATTCAAGCTGAAGTCTACTAAGTTATAAGACTTCTGAATCCCAGCATATACACTGTGATAGAAATAATAATACAGGGGTACCTGGGTGGCTCAGTCTGTTATACATCTGCCTTCAGCTCAGGTCATGATCCTGGGGTCCTAGGCTCAAGCCCCAGATCGGGCTCTCCACTCTTAGTGGGAAGCCTGCTTCTCCCTCTCCCACTCCCCCTGCTAATGTTCCCTCTCTCGCCATGTCTCTCTCTGTCAAATAAATAAAATCTTAAAAAAAAAAAAAGAAAGAAAAGAAAAAGAAAGAATAACACAAATTTTGAGATTTGAAATTAGAAAATCTGGTGTTTCAACCAAGAGGAACAGGCATCAATTAATCTAGTTGAAGAAAATAAAGGATCTATAAATGGTCCAGGGAGGTAAGAGTATAAACAACGTCACTTTTTATTTTTCCTCTCTAGTCCATCAGAAAAGTACAAGCATACCTCAAAGATATTGCAGGTTTAGTTCTAGGCTATAATAAAGTGAATACAGCAATAAAGGGTATATAAAAGTTATGTGTATACTTCACTATAGTTTATTAGGTGTGCAATAGCATTATGTCTAAAAAAAGCACATACCTTAATTTAAAAACCACTTTTTGCTAGAAAATGCTAACCATCATTTGAGTTTTCAGCAAGTCATAACAAGTGATAATAGATCACCATAACGAATATAATGAAAAGGTGTGAAATACTGCAAGAATTTCCAAAATGTGACAGAGATGCCAAGTGAGCAAATGCTGTTGGAAAAATGGTGCTGATAGACTTCATCTCTTGCCTTTTCTAACAGTCTCTTTAAAGTTGTAAAGACATGAGTCAAGGGGTTGGGTGCAAGAAAAGCAAAGACAGAAGAAGGGATAATAAGAACTGGTGCAACAGTTACAAAAATCTAAGGACAAGAGAAAGGAAATGGTCAAGTTTGGTGACTGAAACGATATTTCTAAACATAGTCAAGAAAATTATGAGGAGGATCTGATTTGGGAACAAATTGGTGACCTGGAAATGGAAATAAGGAGGCAGGTGAAATTTTGTAATACGCAGAAGCACAATCATGACAGAGAACTGACAGACAGAAGTACATGGAAAGAACGGGATTGAGAATTGGGATATCCCATTGAGAGGAATAACTATGTTAGGGGGTTCCGAGGTAAAAGATAAGCCAATAAAGACAAACTTGGAGTAATTCCAGAATTAGGAGTTGAATGAGGGAACTGTAGTGTTACAGAAGCCAGGGGGAGAAGAATATTTTAGAGAACAGACAGCAGTATTAAATTAGGGGATATAATACTCAAGGGGTTTTTAGGGCAGTGAACTATTCTATAGGATACTGTAATGGTAGATAATCTGTTACTTTACATTTGTTGAAACATACACCATGTACAACACTGTAAACTATGGATTTCAGTTAATGTATCAGAACTGTTTGACCAATTTTAGCAGATGTTATCAAACTGATATAAGAGACAGAAAAAAGTATGTGTAGGAGGAAAAGGGTACGTGGGAACTCTCTGTACTTCGCAATTAATTATTTTGTAAATCTAAAACTGCTGTAATCTTTTAAAATGCTTATTAACTACATTTAGTTAATTAGAGGAATCAAAGTTATGTGTATAGATTGAGCATTGAGAAAACTTTAGACTTGATGGTCAAGGTACTAACCTTCAGAAGAATAGTTTCAGTAGAGCACTGAGGTCTGGAACATATGGTGAGCAAGAGAGCAAAAGACTTATGATTCCTGCCCTGAAGGACAAGCCCATCTAGTACCAAAGATAAATTATCATGGGGAAGAGTTAGGATATGAGAACTCACAGATTATTTAGCGAGTTATTATAATTATTCTGGAAAGAATAAGAATTCTAATAATAATACAGAGTGATAAAATGTTATGACAGGGAAGTGTTACAGGACTCTGAGAGCACATGGAAGATCCACACATAGACTGAGGAGGAAGGTAAAGAGAGGTAGTTTAGGGAAAGGATTTCAGAAAAAATCATCTTCAAGCTGAGACTAAAAAAATGGACAGGAGCTATACTCTGAAAAATTTTATAGCCTAAGACCATTTCATTGTTAAAAAATAAAGAATAAAAGTAAGACAGAAGCATTCAATTCTAGAAGAAAAAAAATATAAAGTTTATAAATAAATAATAGACAAAAATTAATGAGTTAGAAAACAAAGTAGAATAAACGAGAAACTGTGTCTTTTAAAAAATTAAGTAGATTATTTACATCAAGACAGAAAAGCCCACTGTGATGGTGATGCATAATTATAACTCTAGTTTAAAAGTTAGGAAATAAATGTTTTTAAAATAACCATAAACATAACAATTTGTTATTGGAGAAATACCATAACCTAAAATGTGAGGAAGAAGTAAAAGTATAAAGTTTCTGTATGCTATCTACCAAGTTGTAATCAGCTTAAAATGTTATAAATATAACATATTTTATGTATCCCTCTAGTGCTAACCACAAAGGAAAAAATCTGCAGCCCATAAACAAAACACTATGATAAAGGACTCAAACATACTACTGCAAAAAGTCTTTAAATCTCAAATGAAGATACTAAGAGAGAAAGCAAAAAGGATCTACAAAACAGAAAACAATGAAAAAATGGCATTTGTAAGTTTTTATCTCTCAACAATTACTTAAAATGTAAACAGATTAAGTTCTTTAATCAAAAGACACAGAATGGCTGAATGGACCAAAAAATGAGATCCAAATGATATGCTCCTTACAGGAGACCCATTTTCGCTTTAAGCACACACAGAGAATAAGAATTGAAGGCACAGAAAATAATATTTTAAGCAAACTGTAAACAAGAGAAAACAAAGGTAACTATATTTGTGTCAGACAAAATAGACTGAGTTAAAAATGGTAAAAAAAAAAAAAAAAAAAAGACAATGTAACTACCATAAAGATAAAGGGGTCAATCCATCAAGAAGATATAACAATTATAGGGGAGCCTGGGAGGCTTAGTTGGTTAAGTGACTGCCTTCGGCTCAGGTCATGATCTCCGGGTCCTGGGATCAAGCTCCCCATCGGGCTTCCTTCTCAATGGGGAGTCTGCTTTTCCCTCTGGCCCCAACCCTTCTCATGCTTGCTCTCATCCTCTCTCAAATAATAAAATCTTAAAAAAAAAAAAAAAAGATACAACAATTATAAATATTTATGCACCCAGCACTGGAGCACCTAAATATATAAACCAAGTACTAAAAGAAAAGGGAAATACACAGAAATACAGTAATAGCTGGGGACATTAATACCTCACTCTCAACAAGGGACAGATCATCCAGATAGGAAATCAAATAAAGTGAATTTGAACAATACTACAGATCAAATGGACTTAACATATATATAGAACATTCTGTCCAATACCAGCAAAATACACATTCATCTCAAGTGCACATGTAACATTTTCCAGGATAGATCATGTGCTAAAACACACGAGTCTCAACAAATTCAAGAAGACAGAAATTATATCACCTATCTTTTCCAACTACAAAGGAATTAAACTAGAAATCAATGAGCAGCAGGAAAGTTGGAAAATTCATAAATACATGGAAACTAAATGACACACTCCTGAACAACCAATGGGTCAAAGAAGAAATCAACAGGGAAATTAAAAAATTAAAAAATATCTTGAGACAGACAAAAAAGGAAAAGTAATAAACCATAGCTTATGGAATGTAGCAAAAGCAGTTCCAAGAGGAGAGCTTATAGTGATAAATACACACAAGAAAAAAAAAGTATCTCAAATAAACAACCTACTTTACTTACACCTAAAGGAACTAGAAAAAGAATAAACTAAGCCTGAAGTTAATAGAAGAAAGGAAATAATAAAAATTAGAGCAGAGGGGTGCCTGGGTGGCTCAGTGGGTTAAAAGCCTCTGCCTTCAGCTCAGTTTGTGATCCCAGGGTCCTGGGATCGAGCCCTGCGTAGGGTTCTCTGCTCAGCAGGGAGCCTGCTTCCCACCCCCCCACCCCCCCCCAGCCTGCCTCGCTCAGTCTACTTGTGATCTCTATCAAATAAATAAATAAAATCTTTTGGGAAAAAAATGAGAGCAGAAACAAATGAAATAAAGAAAGGAAAATGGAAAAGATGAAGAGCTGGTTCTTTGAAAATATAAACAAGATTAACAAACCTTCCGCTAGACTAACCACAACAAAAAAGGACCCAAATAAATATTATTATAAATGAAAAGATGTTACAACTGATACCAAAGAAATGCAAATGACCATGAGACTACAATGAACAACTATTTACCAAACAAGTGGACAACCTAAAGAAATGCATGAGTTCCTAGAATTGTACAACACACAAAGACTTACTTATAAAAACTCAGAAAATCGAAACAGACCAATAACATGTAGGTAGATGGAAGCAGTAATCAAAAACTTCCCAACCAAATCTCCAAAATATTAAAAAACTCATAAAACTCAACAGCAATAGGACAAATAGTCTGATTAAAAATGGGTAAAAAAAGAAAAGAAGACCTAAAAAAAAAAATGGGCAAGGACCCAAAGACATTCTCCCAAAGAGGATATTCAAATGACCGACACATACATTAAAAGGTGCTCAGCATCACTAATCATTAGGGAAATGAAATTTAAAACCACAATGAAATATTACCTCATACCTGTTAGAATGGCTATTATCAAAAAGACAAGAGATAACAAGTGGTGAGGATACACAGAAAAGACAACCCTTGTTGTAAACTATTGGTGGGAATGTAAATTGATGCAGCTTTATGGTAAACAGTATGGAGGTTCCTTAAAAAATTAAAAACAGAATGACTAGATGATCCAGCAATCCCACTTCTGGATACATACCCAAAGAAAATAAAATCACTACCCTGAAGAGATATCTGCATCCCCATGTTCACTGCAGCATTACTTGTAATAGCCAAGGTATGAAATAACCTGTGTCCATCAAAAGATGAATGGATCAAGAAAATGTCGTATACATGTACAGCTGATCCTCGAACAACAGGGGTTTGAACTGCATGGGTCTATTTATAAACAAATTTTGTTTTCAATAAATATAGTATAGTACTACACTGTGAATGTATTTTCTCTTACGATTTTTCTCAGTAACATTATTCTTATTTTAAGAATACAATATATAACACATATAACATAAAAAATATGTTAATTGACTTTAAATTATCAGTAAGGCTTCCGGTCAAGAGTAGGCTATTGTTGGTTAAGTTTTTAGGAAGTCAAAAGTTATACGCAGATATTGAACTACATGGGGATGGGGTGGAGTTGGTGCCCCTAACTCCTGTGTTGTTCAAGGGCCAACTATACAATGGAATGCAGCCGTAACAAAAGAAGGAAATCCATCTTGCCATTTGTGACAACTTGGATGAAACTTGAAGGCATTATGCTAAGTGAAATAAGTCAGAGAAAGACAAGTACTGTATGTTCTTACTTATATGTGGAATATGAAAAAACTGAACTCAGAGAAACAGAGAACAGACTGATTTCAGGGGTGGGGGCTAGGGAAATGGGCAAAATGGGTGAAGGTGGTCAAAGGGTATCAACTTCCACCTGTGAGATAAGTTCTGGAGAGGTGAAGAATAGCATGGTAACTATAGTTAACAGTACTATATCATATTTAAAGGTTGCTAAGAGAGATTTTTAAAGTTCTCATCACATGAAAAATTCTAAACGTGAGGTGATGAATGTGTTAACTAAGTTTATTGTAGTAATTCATTTTATAATATATCTATTTATAAATCATTATTTTAAACCATAAACTATCATAATGTTGTATATCAATTCTATCTCAATAAAGCTAGGGGGAAAAAACCTTGAAGGGATGATTTGGGAATACATAAATTAATTAATTTTTTAAAAAGAGCAAAAAAATCCCACTAAACTAAAATGAGAAAAGGAATATAGCAGATTTATGATATGTGTGTATGTACTAATCCTATTAGCATGCATTTGAAAATCTCAATGAAAGGGAGTTTTGTAAAAGCAAAAAACACTTAAGTTGAAAAGAGCTAAAAGAAAATCCAGAGGCTAATAATGATGAAACAAACTGAAAGAATTAGAAATTTTACTAGTTATTCCAAATTTTCAAACAATATATAATATTCATTTCATGGAGCTGGCTATAATCTTAATTCTAAACATAAGAAGAATGGGTAAAAAATTAAATAAATAGAGAATATGCTTAGAAATGGGCTATACCCTAGTTCAAAAGGAAAGCCTAGTAAATTTAACACAACAGGAAATCAAATGTTATTCCAAGAATTATTTAATATTAGCAATCTAGTGATACTATGTACAATATACATCAATAGTTAAGAAAGCAAAACTGTATGAAAATTTGAATAGATGCTGAAAAAGACTCTAGTAATGGGATGTCTACTCTTACAATAACTAACACTGTAGTGCAAGTTCTAGTCAATGCAATAAAATATGAAATAAGCAAAAATAGGCATAACTTTTAGAAAAGAGATTATTTGTAAGATAATTACACACCTAAACAGAACCAAATAGACAACTCTAAAATATTTTTTATTTTATTTATTTTATTTTTTTATTTTTAAAGATTTTATTTATTTATTTGACACAGAGAGATCACAAGTAGGCAGAGAGGCAGGCAGAGAGAGAGAGGAGGAAGCAGGCTCCCTGCTGAGCAGAGAGCCCGATACGGAACTCGATCCCAGGACCCTGAGATCATGACCTGAGCCAAAGGCAGCAGCTCAACCCACTGAGCCACCCAGGAGCCCTAAAATGTTTTTTTAAAAAAGAGAATTCACTAAAGTATTTGGATAGCAAAATATAACAGGAAAAACAATTCTATTTAGAATAGCATCATTACAATAAAATAACCCTAAAAGTAATGTCTGGGTCACAGAATAAATGAAAAACACACCATGATTATGAATGGGAAGAATGATGATAGCAAATGTACTTCTATTCTCTCCATATGAAAGTTTTATTGTAATTCAAAACCAAAATATCAATGCGATTTTTCTTCTGGAAAACAACAACACAATTCTAACACGTATCCAGAAGAACAAACAAGTGAAAATATCTAAATGAAAGTGAAATATAAACAAGTGAAAATATCTAAGAAAGAAGATATGTATGAATAGGGTGAGGAAGAAGACAGCTTATATCAGATACTAAGTTACAAAGCTAATAAATACTAACATCTGTACAAAATTGATAGACAACTCAGTAGAAATGAAAAGATAGCTCTGAAATAAACAGGTTAATATCTGATAAAGGAAACATCAAATCAATGAGAAAAGTATGAATTATTCAACAAATCAGAGAAACAGGCTATTCTCTAATACTCAAGCCAGTTCCATTTCTTATTCCATAAACTGAAATGTATTCCAGAAGAAATAAAGAATTAAATGTAAAATAATTACCATTCCTACCAACTAATTATGAATCCAGAAGGAAATACAGTAGGACATTTAAACTAATTTCAAGACAGAATTCTCTAAGCACAATAAGCAACTGAAAAAAAAAAAACAAAACAAAGAAAGAAGACTGAGAAATAAAATTACATAAAAATGAAAACCATGAGAGACTGTGGACTCTGAGGAACAAACTGAGGGTTTTGGAAGGGAGTGGGGGTGGGGGATCAGTGAGCCTGGTGATGGGTGTTAAGGAGGGCACGTATGGCAACAATGAATCTTGGAACACTGAAAAAAATAAAATTAAATTGAAAAAAAAAGAAAAGAAAAAGCTGTATGCTAAACAATATGAAGTTGTTGAAAACTGAAAGCCAAGCAACTGGGAAAACTCCCATATTAAATACAAAAGTTAATCCTTAGATACCCACATACGTAGGAGAGCTCTTGCAATTAAGAAAAATTTCCTTTTAAATAAAAAAAAAAGACACTAAGAGGGAATTTCAAAAAGATTAAAATTTCTTCCAATGAAATTTCTTACAATGAAAGGTAATAACTTCACTAGTAGTAAAGAACAATAAAGAGATACCATTATCTGCCTCTCAAGCTAGGAAAGATTTAGAAAATGTGACCAATACCTTGTGTTGCTCAGGTTGAAGTTGTATTAGTGCTCTTACACAATGTTGGTAGGATTAGAAATTAGTACTTAGTGAAAAGTAATTCTGCAATATGTATGGTCTGAAATAAGCTCTTATGCTTTGATGTAATAATTCCATTTCTAGGAATTTATCCTAGGGCAAGATATTAAAAACAACTTAAAAGTCCAATAATCACAGAACTTGGCACCATAAAAAATTATTTTTGAAAAATATCAAAATGCTTACAACATGATAAAGTCCTTTTTAAAACATAACTTACTATATACATATTACTATGATTTTAGTTTTTTAAAACAAAAAAATCGTATGTATATTAAAAAAGAGACTGAAAATACATAAACAAATGTTAAGGATAGTGTTATAAATATATGACTTATTTTTCTACTGTACATTTTCTATAATAACTAGAGAAACTAAACATTTTTAAAAGATTATTCTTTTTTTTTTTTTTTTTAAGATTTTATTTATTTATTTGACAGAGAGAAAGGTCAAAAGTAGGCAGAGAGGAAGGCAGAGAGAGAAGGGGAAGCAGGCCCCTTGCTGAGCAGAGAGCCCGATGCAGGGCCGGATCCCTGGACCTGAGATCATGACCTGAGCCAAAAGCAGAGGCTTAACCCATTGAGCCACCCAGGTACCCCTAAAAGATTATTCTGAGAAAAGCTAAAAACCACAAAAACAAAAGAAGTGAGTAAAGACTATATTTTCTCATAAAAAAGGCATATGAAAGGGATACACTAAAGCTTGATAGGACAGTAACTGGGCACCTGGGTGGCTCAGTTGTTAAGCGTTTGCCTTTGGCTTGTGTTCCCTCTTTCACTATGTCTCTCTCTGTCAAATAAATAAATAAAATCTTTAAAAAAGAAAAAAAAAAAAGGATCCTGAGGATAGTTTTGTTTTCTTTTGTTTAAAGAAGCACTTGATAGAGTGTGCTTATGGTAAAGGGGTAAGCAGAAATACAAGATAAAGATCTGATAACTTTTTGAAGATCCTAGAAGTATAGATTGGGAAAAAAGATTTTTCCGAAACTGAAGGGGAGCAGGAAAAGATGGCTCAATATAGAAATTTTAAAGAGAGGATATTTTAAGGCGAAGTTGTTTGAAGTAGGAAAGGAATGAATAATCTTGTTTACTTTGCATTCCTGTAGAATAGTGCTGGCAAGGTAGTTTATTTCAAATGAGTCCCCCAACTGGCAGAATCACTGGATTTAACTGATGAGAGGTATGACTAATGTTGCGTTGAAATGTGAATGGGTGGTGGAAGAAAGGTTAGGAACTATTGTTCTACCAGACTGTCTTTCATATAGGAGGCCAAACATTTGGATTGAATCCTTAGTGAGGTTAGAGTAGAGATGATCTTTTGACTATAATGAAGGGCTTAAAGAACAAAAAAGTGGTTTATAAAAATTACTCTGAGAAACAAAAAAAGAAGTGAACAAGGGATAAGAAATTAGCAAACAGTAGAGAAGGTATTGCTGAAGTAAAAAAGCACAAATCTATTGTAGCTCTCTATATCACACTGGTTTGATCATTTTCTCTAGTAATATACTGCTGCCTAGGAGTAGAAAAAGTAGATTTTTTTATAGTATTTTTTTAAGGATTATTTATTTATTTATTTGACAGACAGAGATCACAAGCAGGCAGGCAGACAGGGGGAAGCAGGCTCCCTGCTGAGCAGAAAGCCCAATGTGGGGCTCGATCCCAGGATCCCGGGATCATGACCTGAGCTAAAGGCAGAAGCTTTAACCCACTGAGCCACCCAGGTGACCAAGAAGGTAGATGTTAAGAATGATTTGGGTCAGGGGTGTCTGTGTGGCTCAGTTGGTTAGGTGAGAGACTCTTGGTTTTGGCTCAGGTCATGACCTCAGGGTCCCGAGATTCAGCCCTGAATCAGGCTCCATGCTCAGTGGGGAGTCTGCTTGGGATTCTCTCCCTCTGTTCCTCACCTCCCAACTCAAACGTGCATGAGCTCTTTAATAAAATAAATAAAATCTGAAGAAAAAAATGATTCTGATCAGAGAATTAATTATAGTCACACATATATAAACGTTAAGTGGAAGAACAGTTTTGAAGATGCCAGAAATGGCATTTTTATAGTTGAAAATGTGTGAGTCTGCTAACAGGACAAGTGAAATCAGAGGTGGGTGGCAAACTGACTGTAGGAATAGAAAAAGCAAAAAACTGGAAAGAGGAAAGTATAAAAACACCAACTGACTAAGATGTAGGGAGTGAGAAATGGACATTAAGTAGGTTGTGGATCTGAGATCTCAGAAATGCAGGCATTCAAAATATTGCTTTATCAATGTGCTTCTAGTTAATATTTTGTAGTTTCTACTACTGGTTTCCCAGAAGTCTTGTTCATATACTATACATGAAGAACCTAGATATCATTAAAATAATGATATAAAAAGATTTTACACATCAAAACCCACATGTAAATAGGTACATATCCAAGAGCTTGATGAGAAATCAGATTTATAGCAATATAATAACCTATATCCATGTTCTTTGCTCCATTAATACTTTCTGTATGGACTAGCTTATATTTACCAGTCATTTCACTTGAGACCTCTGAAACTAATCAAAAAGGGCATAGCTGGAATGTCTAACTATGGGGAAACTAAAGGACGTTTTTAGAAGTTCAATTAGATTTCTGCCATCGAAAGAATTCTGAAATGCATAAAATGGTATAAACTATTCAAAGATACCAAACATTTTAATGTAGCCCTGCGTTTTTTTCATAAAGTTTATTATTTAAAGTAAATCAAATGTAGTTTCTGTTCAGAAAGTCAACAATGCAGTATTATTCACACATAAGTAGAAATAGTTGACAGTTGCTAGTTATAAATCTGAACTTACCACTGTCTTGAATCCAAGTTTCTAAGTTCTCTAAGTAGTTTCTCATTTTTCTTCAGGAGATGAAAGCTCCTCCTAAATAGAGAGATTTATAAACATTTTCATCACCTTTGCAGTGAATGACATGACAGTCCCAGAAATACTTTCCACTCTACTCATGCAACTTTTAAACACTTTTCTTGCCTCTAACATACTTCTAACACAAAGGCGAATAGACCCTAAAAGAAATGTAAATAGAAAGTGTCACTATTTCTACTGCGGCCCTCATAGATTTCTGTTAGTGGATCATTATCTATTAATCATTTCAATTTTTCCTTGCAGATGCTATGAGCTTCTGAAACTCATATCCAGAAAAGTGGATAAAAGCTTATAGGTTCCTTTTCAAAAGTTTCCTAAAATTATATTAAAAAGTTGTTCCTAATGAGAAATATCATTAAGTAAGGATATGTAATCCATCTGGATTACATACGTGCTCTTAAATGTATTTTTTACACTACGAAGCAATGTAGATATGTTGCCAAATACATTCTATATACACTAAATACATACAAATTATATTCATGAAATCAATGCTTGCTGTGGTAAAATATAGCTTCCCACCTTTAATTTTTCTTGAGACAATATATGGATCATCGTATAGCAAAAGAGAGTAGAATGCACTAACATGAGTGGCAATTACCTACATTTGGACATACCATAAGGCAAACTATATTCCTGACATGTCTTCCCCATAAAGCAGAGAATACTCCCTTCTAATAAATGGAAGGATTTAAATTAAGTAAGATTATAAACACTAGTCAAGGAAGTAGAACTCCCTTTTGGTGCTTCACCTGAATTTAATTAAGATTTATTTGTCCAGTGATACCTGAGTTCCCTTCCTACTACAAATTGAACAAGAACAATACATTAAATAATGCTGTGTCTTTCACATCCGTACAGCTTTTAATGTCACAGAAATTTAAAAGATAAATGTTTAATGATACTTTACACTAGTGTACAATTTAATATTTTATGTATATTATCTAAGTTAACTCTCATCATTATGTGAGGTGCGAGTTGCTTCCTCAACTTATAGCCTGAAGCTTAAAGGTTAAATGACTCTAACCTAGTTCTTCCGATTTAAATCTAATGCCTTTTCATTTAACTCTTACCCGACTTACATGAATACTTTGTGTTAACTGCAAGCTTTCAGAGAGGTTTTTTGCAACATATGTAAGAAAACAAAATTTTAAAAAATGAAATAAGGATTCTTGATTTGATGAAAATCTTGAGTTAACTTCTCTGATACCAACAAGAAAAGATCACATTACTGTTTGTCTAAAAAACCCATAAGGCTTATGTGACATATTTGGGCTCTGCCCCAGTTCCTGACACAGAGCTCCTAAAACTCTTGTAATTTCTTGAGCGATGAAGGTGACAGGAACATCTTACACAGAGTTCCTAAATCCCTTGCAATTTCCCTGGTAATAGGAGAATGTTTTGTTCTGATGAGGGGATGCTTGGTTGGCTCCTGAATAACTTCAGGATGGGGCTTGGTCATTCAAAAGCACAAAGCATGATTAGAAGCTTGGAACTTCCAGCCACCCCTATGGGGAGGGAAGACTGGACAGAGATTGAGTTAATAATTAATCATGCCTACATGAAGAGGCCTCCATAATAATCTCTAAACTATGAGGTCCAGAGAGCTTCCTGGTTAGTCAACTCAATTCAGTGTTTTCAGCAGCATCTAACTCCACAGGAACAGAAGCTCTTACACTTGGGAACCTTCATCCTGTGTACCTCTTTGTCTGTCTGTTCATCTCTATCTTTTAACTACCTTTTATAATAAACTGCTAAATGAAAATAAATGTTTTATGAGCTATTATAGCTAATTATCAAAACTGAGGAGGTAGTTATCTGATTTATAACTAGTTGGTCGGAAATATGGACTTTCATATTTCCGACCATATCTGAAGTGGGGGGCCATCTTGTGGGTCTGAGCCCTTATTCTTTTTGTACTAACTGCAGTTAGTGCTGGGACTGCCTGCTATGGAAAACTCACACATGTAGTGTCAGAAGTGTGATAAGAAAAATACAGTTTTTCCTATTACCTTATGTGAAGGTTGGGAAAATAAGATTCTTTTCAATTATATGAGCTGTAATTTCTAAGTCAGAAAGTTCTGCTAGTTATTATGAAAATGTTAATAGTTAAATTATTGAGTTATCTTTTTATTCCCTTAAATCCTGATAGAACTCAGTGGTCTCAAACAAACAAACAAACAAAAAGAAGAAATATCTGTCCAAAAGACAAAGAACAAACTGGTAGATAAAATCTGGTGAGGAAAAGAAGAGAAACTAAAATGCTTGATCAAAAGATGAATAAGACTAATGTTAAAAAACATTCTCTTTTATTCTTACCTTTTGTCCCAGGAATTCATTCCCAATATACTGAGAAGCAATCTGCAATAATAAAATGCTGACTGAGGCTTTTGAGGTGTTGGTTCATCTTGCTCCACAGCTTTCATGTTTAAGTCATTGAAGTGTTTCTCAACAAATTCTTTTTCCTCTGTATGCTGCTTAAGGATAGCATTAATAACATCATTTTCCTGCTTTTCAGAAATGCACACAGGTTGTGGAGCAGGGATATTAAGTGAAATTCCAGTTCTCTGTAAGCATTCGGGACTAGTTATACCTAAATACTGCAAGAGCTCGTCAAGAACATCTTCTTCATCTCTTATGGTATCCCAAGTTGGTACAGTTTCTCTAAATCCTCTTTTAAACTGGAGGGAAATCCCATCATTTACTGTTATATCTTCTAAGCATTCATTAGATGTAGGAGGCTCTTCTGGCTTCTCTTGACGAGACAATGAAAGTATGAATGATGTAGGCTCTGACAAACCACTCACAGGAGGTGGTCCATACAGGATGGCAGAATCCCATGAATATTTTCCGGAGAGATCACGTACTATGATTCTGACATTTGAATTGGCTGATGCAAGGCCAGCAGATAAACCTCCTCCGGGTATACTCTCTTCTGATCTGATCTGGATGCAGGACACTAAAGTTGTATTGTTCAACACAAAAAACTGGATATTTGGACTCTCAAAGAGTTCAGGAGAAAGTTCAGTACTTTCACTGTAATGATTGTCATGATTTTCACACACCTGACTTGTTAACATAGCAGGACCACCACTCATTGGGTAATGGCCCAAATGATTTACCAGATGTGTAATAACAGTACGAGCAGCAATAGAGATTAATCCTTGTTGCATTTGAGTTTTCACTAGAAATAAGAAATGTAAGTGAGTGGAAATACTGCTGCTTCCTAGGAAGTTATGTTAACAATGAAATTATTAGACAACAAATGGAGACTTCCTCAAATTATCAAAATCACTTTAAAATATAACAGTAAACATGAATATTTCCAATTTAGATTCTGTACTACAGGAATAAGGGCAAAGAAAACTCTCTTTGATGATGTTTTGTTACTTTTATATAGAAAAAAAACCTTTTTCAAAGTTTTGCTAATGGATTCATAATTTAAGCTTAAGCCTTTATATGTAAATCATATTTTAAAGAAGGATCACAAGTATTCTAAATCACCTGAAATCACTTAGTTCACACATTATAAAGCTGGTGAAATCCAAGTAAGTTTCTTTTTTTTTTTTAAAGATTTTATTTATTTATTTGACAGACAGATCACAAGTAGGCAGAGAGGCAGGCAGAGAGAGACAGGAGGAGGAAGCAGGCTCCCTGCTGAGCAGAGAGCCCGATGCGGGACTCGATCCCAGGACTCTGAGATCATGACCTGAGCCGAAGGCAGCGGCTTAACCCACTGAGCCACCCAGGCGCCCATCCAAGTAAGTTTCTTATCTCATGAGTAAATTCAGAGAGACAGCATGCTTTAAATGTCATTTAATTATGGTGTTTATCAATGATATAAAAGTTTCAGAGAAAAGTAATCCTTCACTAAACTTTAGGAATCAACCAACTTAAACAGTGATTTGGTATAGCCAATATATGCCACAAAAACTTTATTTTAAGGGAAAACAAATTTTATGGGCCTACTTATGTACTATATTTTTATAAGTAAGATATTCTTCTGGGTCATTGTGGCCTAGTCTTACCAGTTAGTTGTATGTAAGAAGTATTTTTCTTTCCTTCCTTAAGCACATTAGGGAGGGCAAACAGATAAGGAGCATATCCATATGAGTAACTTAAAAAAAAAATCATACCAAATAGTAAAAAAAAGAAAACCCAAAGAATATAGTACTCAGGGGCCTGAAATGTCAGGACCTCAAGGAGGGGGAAAAGGAAGATGTCAGGCAGAAAACACACAGAGAGAATAAAGGGAGGAAGGAAGACATGGAGATAGACAAAAACTTGTCAAAGCCCACTAGCTAAAGATTGCCAGTGTGATCCTAAGTAGGGTTATGTGGAAGCCAGTTCTGAAATAAGTGGTGTCAGGAAGTGGGGACAGTTTGGTGATGATTATCTTCATATTTTACATCTAGGAGGCTAGGGAAGAGCTGTCATTGGTAAGGAAGTACTCATTGTTCATGTTAGGATGTTTAGTTGTACACACAACTAACAACTGTGTGTGCGTGTGTGTTCACTGCGCCCTTGTCTTATGTAATTATAGACATCATTACAGAATGATTATGTCTCCATATTGTTCTACCATAGTATTAGAGTGATCTTATCTGAGTACTATTTATATTCTAAAGAATTTTTATCATTTGGGAAAATTATGGCCTACCTGCTGTAATAAATATAGATTTGAGAGCGTCCTGATGATCAAAGCATCATTTACATATAACAAATTCCTTAGTTTTAAGTGTACTTTGTGATGTATTTTGGTAACTGTACAGAACTGTGTAACCACCAACATAATATATAGTAAAATTCCATAGAAAAAAGAATACATTTTATTTTATGTAAATTATATCTCAATAAACCCTATTTCAAAAGTTTGTAAGGACAGGGGCGCCTGGGTGGCTCAATTGGTTGAATGGCTGCTTTCAGCTTGGGTCATGATCCCAGGGTTCTGGGATCAAGCCTCGAGTCAGGCTCCCTGCTCAGTGTGGGGGAGCCTGCTTCTCCTTCTCCCCCACTTGTGTTTTCTTGCTTTCTCTCAAATAAATAAATAAATTCTTTTTTAAAAAAGTTTATAAGGACATTAGCTTGTGCACTGCTTGTATAATACTTAAAAAGAAGCAAGAGAAAAGAATAGTGCTATATTTTAAGGCCACAGTCCCCAAGATTCAGAACCAACACATTGGCGACAGGCAGAGATCAGCTAGAAACCAGCAGCTGTGTCATTAAAAGCAAAAACATCTTCTTCCATCATTCCAACTCTAAAAAAAACCAGTTTTCTCTGGGCTTTGATTTTGAAATGTTAAGAGTACCAAAATTTTAATTTTCTTCCATTATCAATTAAGTTTTGTGACTACATACATACATATGTATTTTTTTCCAGTTTACTTAAATTCCAATTATATTGAGTTGTTTTTCAATTATAAATATGGCTAGTTTTGAAAATCAGCTATTCAACACTAGATAACACTATATGATTAACCTTAATTCAATCCTACATTTTTAAGACCATATGCAAGCCAAGTAAAAAGATATGTCACTGGATGATGAGAAACAGAGGGGTGGCTTGAATCTAGTGTCTGCTTTCTCTTCTCTCATTATAACTTAGAATTTAATGAATGTTCACACTGTTAGGGGCCTTACAGACAATCTAGCTAATATCTGTCATTTTGAACATGAGGACAAGTGAGTACAACAGTTAAGAGATTTTTTTTGCCATAGAAGAACAAGCCTGGTCTTTTGCTTCCCAGCTCAGGGCTATTTCCATCTTTACCATAACTCTAATTTTCATATTTTTCTCTTTTGTTAAAATGCTCCTTTCTTTTGGCAAATCACTGTTAACATCTGGAAACAATGATTTCAAAATTTATTTTTTCTTTGTATAGTAAATTCAAAATAGTATTATTTAGTATAAATTACTATATAAAAGGGTCAGATCAATTTAAAACCTCATTTAAATAAGACTAAGTCACATTTTTAATGGTAATAAAAATCATAATTAAAGACATTAAAATTCTGTTCTTTCTTTTTCCTTCTTCTTTCCTTTTGAGTGGTAAAGTTAAATAGCTGATTTGTTCTAAGCAGTCAAATCTTTTTTGCAGAGCATTTCTGAAGAAGTGAAAGAATGTACTTTAATAGAAGCAGATCACAAAAGAGACAAATTCCTGACTTCATCTCTGGCTTGAGCTATGATCATGGACAAATCACACACAACACCTTAACCCTCACTTTTCTCTGAGAATAATACAGATTTTTTATAAAGATGAATTAACAACTCATATACAAAATTGGACATAACAGAAGGAATATAAACCATTCAATTTTGAGAGCATTATAAGTAACACAGATTTTATGAGCCTTTTTCAAACTTACTTATAAATAAACTGCAAGAACGAGCCCAGCTCTTTCCCTAAAACAAACCTCTAAGCCCAGGTATCTGTCCATCCTATACATCTTCTTCTCAAAGGAAGCAATGGTGGGAATGCAGTTCAAATGAGCCTGTTCACAAATCTGTCATAATTATTAACACTCAGAATACTTAAAAAATACATTTACATTTTAAATGTAGGTAAAAGCATTTTCTTTCCTAAGCTGCTTCTCTAGATTCAGGATCTATATAAATATGAGAGGATAAAAATATCTCAACTTAACTGGCAATTTTATTTAGATTTTTTTTTAGTTATAAAAACTATAGAACATACGTATCTTTCTCCTACATATCTATTTAGATATTAAAAAAATGAAATTCTCTAATTTAGATATTCAAAATGAAATCCCAAATAACTAGCCTTGTGAGAAAATGCAACATGAAGATATCGATGCTTCTAGGCTTTGTGTAACTAGCACTCATTTAAATAAGGCTATTCAGGGTTGTCTTTTCAGATTGTCAGATTAAACAAACCCTACAGCATTTGCAGCAAACCCATAATTACAGATTATTATGGCATACAAAAGCAGCAAGACCTAAAAAGCTGCTGCAATTCATTGCACTGTAATAGAACATGCAGAGGAAGTTAATTTTGGCAAATGCTTTAAATATTAGCTTTGCATAATATGTATAGGTGAAGCTATAATTAGGATAGAATGAATCCTTTGGAGCCTCCTTTCACTCTGACCCTGCAAATGATGACTTCTTGCTAATAAGACTACTGCCATTTGACAAAGAGCCAACTTTACTACCTTGCTTTATTATTAAGTAAATTTAATAATTACAGCTACTCCTGCCAATAGTTCTCAATTCAGACTTGTCCAATCCAATACTGAGCTTATTAGGGACACTCTATGTTTAGAAATTTTTGGCCAAGAAAGTACTTGAAGATGATGAAGAATGCCTTAAACAAGGGCACAGTGATTAGTCACTTTGCCACATTAAAAAAACACAACAACACAGCATGCAGTCACAACAAACCACAGAATCACCTGCTGTTGGCTTACAGCTGTTCCTAAAAGGTTTCCCGTTTATCTTGACTTTTTTATCTTTAAGAAAGCCCAAAGGGTACAACTTAATACATTTAGATAATAATACTCCAGAGAGTATTTGGTATCAGTATAAAGTTCATCTATTTAAATCTTTACTTTTGTATCTTCTCTAGTGACTATTAATGGTATACTGAATTTTGTCTGAAATATATTAAAACCTCTCTTTACATAAGTAAATTATTTATTTCACTGTTTAACAAGTACATTATAATGTCCTGAATCAAAGTTTATCATTTTACCCTAGAAAAGCAACTAATCTTTTCATGTAACTTTGTTTCTAAGTAAAATAAACACTCCCGTTTTATTATACCACAACTAAAGAAATGATATGTAAAGTTGCTTATACATCAATTATGGTCTAAAGTTTAAATCTTACATTCCTATTTCACTTGGATACAGCTGACCGTTGAACAATATGCAGGTTAGGATTGCTGACCGCCCCCCATGCAACTGAAAATCCATGTTTAACTTTTGACTTCCCAAAACTTAACTATCAATAGCCTACTGTTGACAGGAAGCCTTACGAATGGCATAGCAGGTGATTAACACATATTTTGAATGTTATATATATTAATTACTGTATTCTTACAATGAAGTAAACTAGAGAAAAGAAAATCATAAGGAAGAGAAAATATATTTATAATAAAAAAACAAAAAAGAAAACCCCTGTTGGTCAGATCAACTGCATTTGTGTTTTGGACAAACTCTTAGCAACCTGTCATCAACACCAAACCCTAGCCCTATTTCTTTGATGTGTAACTTTCCTACCTTCACTTGCATTCTACATCACTAATCCATTATCATGGCCATATCTTAGGTGTCTTAATCATTTATAACGATTCTACCTTTAAAAACCAAACTCCTCCTTAACAGCTTACTCTTTGACCATAATCTCCCAATCTAGTGATTTTTCCCATTCTGTTTTGTAGAGCCCTTAGAGAAGGCTCTTGGAGATGGACAGAAGAGAAGTCAGTAGGATCCCAAGCTTCCACCCTGCTGCAGCTCTGCTTTTAGAAGTTTTACAAACTGAGCTTCCTTGTGAAATTTATTTGAAGGAGTTCTACTGTTTAAAAACTCGTTGTCTTTTTTTAAAAAGATTATTTATTTATTTATTTGACAGACAGAGATCACAAGTAGGCAGAGAGGCAGGCGGTGGGGGAGGGGGGGTGAAGCAGGTTCCCTGCTGAGCAGAGAGCCCAATTTGGGGCTCAATCCCAGGACCCTGAGATCATGACCTGAGCTGAAGACAGAGGCTTAACCCATGGAGCCACGCAGGCACTCCTAAAAACTCATTTTAAAACCACTTTCTTAACATACTGATGCTCTCCGTGATTATCAACCTTGGCTACAAATTAATCACCTGGCAAAGCTTTAAAAACTTCTAGCTATCCCTAATCAAGATATCAAAATCTCTATGATGGGAACAGAGCAGCAGTAATTTAATGTGTGACCGAGGCTGAGAATCACTGTTTTTGTTCATTTATTTGCTTGTTTTGTTTTGAGGGAGGGAGTGTGAGAGATGGAGAGAGAGCACAGAGGGAGAGGGAGAAGCAGACTCCCCACTGAGAAGGGAGGCTGATGGGGGGCTCGACCCCAGGACCCTGAGATTATGATCTGAGCTGAAGGCAGTCAGTTAACCGACTGAGCAACCCAGGTGTCCCTTGAGAATCACTGTTCTAGCATTTTATTACCACCATCTACTTTATGATTCACTGGAATCCTAATCATTCATTCCATTTTCTCCTAAGGTATTAGCCATTTCCAAGCATCAGTTCAATCCTCACTAAGCCTAGATTCCATGGCTAAATCATGTACCAATATTCTGAAAGCCATAGTTCTCATGTTTTTCCACCACGTCCACCCTACCGAATGCTGACTGTGGTACAACCAAAACTTTGTAGTTTTCATTTTCTGTTGGACTCTCAGTAACTTCTGCCAATTCCTTTAATTTGCTTCCATTTTTTCTTCTTTCTGGGTCAGAATAAGGACTAATATTAGCACCTATACTTTCTAGTTCACTCTTACGGAACTTCACCCTACTAATGATCCCCTTCCCACCATCCTTCTCAGCTTATACTTAAAGTTCAACTCTCTTCATCCTTAGAATTCCCTTATCCTTGAATCATCCTTTAGCTCACCACTATCTTATCACTTTTCTTTACTACACAGTCAAGCTTCTTTAAAGAGTACTTTCAATAAATGGCTCTATTTCTCTTGCTCCTCAATCCACAGCCATCCACTTCTCCCTCCCACTTCTCTGCTTAAATTAAAGCAGACATATTTTTCAGCCTTTCCATATTTGACCTATCAACCTATCACTTAATACCAGTCCCCAGTCTTTTAAATATCTTTTTCGTGTCTTTATTTCTGAGAAGTTACTCTCTCCCAGTTTTCTTTCCTTTCCGACTCTTCTAAGAACACACACAAACACAAGCGCGCGCGTGAGCACGCGCACACACACACACACACACTCCTAACAAAGACCTTTCTGCTATATTCGAAATCTGCATATACCAGAGACTGCCTCCTACTGGTCTTCATATGAATAACCAACAGGAATGCCAAACTTAACGATTTCCAACACTGCCCTCCTCATTTTTCCTCTCAAACCTCTAACCTTTCTCATATTCTTGGTCTACTTTGGGGGAAATCTAACCAATTTAAGCCTTGAGCAGTTCTTGTTTGGCCTATTGCAATAGCCTCATGATTGATCTCTCTGCTCCTGGGTTAACTTCCCTAAAACCAACCCAACATACCAGAGATTAGCAAACTCTTTCTGTAAGGGGACAGAGAGTAAAAATTTTCAGTTTTACAGACTACATCATCTCCTTTGCAACTATACAACACTACTGTTGTTGCACAAATGCAGCCATCATGAATAGTATGGATATAAATAAAGCTTTATTTACAGAAACAGGTGGCAGACATGGGCCATAATCTTCTAACTCCTATAAAATACTGTTTACAAACTGCTCTTAATACTAAATTTATCATGTATATAACGTTCTTAAAACCCTTCAATAATTGCTGGGTTCCTCTGGGTTACTTCCATATCATAAATGTACTTTTACTTTTATACTCATATTTAGACATTATTTATTTACATCTTTCCCTTATATCAGAAAGTAAACTCTCTGAATGTAGAAACAATGACGCTTAAAAAAAAATGTTACCGAGTTCACTACCTATCAAGAACTGTGCAGAGGGCTTCATATAAACTATCTTATTCAGTACTCAAAACAACCATGAGGGAATGAATATTATCCTCATTTTACAAATAAGGGAACAGAGCCACTCAGCTAGTAAATGGAGAGTCAAAATTCAGTACCACATCTGTTAAGCTCAAAAGCTAAATATGTTATTCCATTATATAAATTCTATGATATATAAAATAAAATATCAACAAGAACTTATCAGAATAACTTAACTAGAAGTATAAATGAAATTTCATCACATATAATCTTAGTCACTGTTTCTGAAGTTATTTCTTAAACTAAAAATGAGCTTTGCTATAATACACATGATGAGGTAAACAACTACAAAGTAAGATATATTCGTCTCTATCTATTTTGAGAGAACCCAAGAAATAATATGGTCCTGAAGTGAATTCATTTTACCTTCTGTCACTGGTTGAAGTTTAGAAGAGCGTTCTGAATCCGGAGAGTGCAGAGGTTCAGGCTCTTTTAGGCTTTCCAAATGCATAAAAGGATCATAATCTACAGATGCCAAATCAGAGAGGCTCATTGGAAAATATCTTGGATTGCTAAAACACTGAGCTCCATAAACACACCCATGTAATACCTGGAGGTATGAGGGGAAAACATAGTTTTCCTTTTCAGTAAAGAAAAATAAAATAAAAGGAAAAAAATGTCAACTGGTAATATAAGAGCTTGACAAAACTTCAAATATTTTAAAACTCAGTTCTTCAATCAAGGTAAAATTTAATACTTCTTAAAATGAAGAATGAATGAAATTTAACTAATTATTTTCACATTCAACAAAAATTTGACTCCTTTCAAATACCTGCAGTGAAACAACTGTCTCTTGCATGAAGAATTTTAATTATCCTTAGGTACTGTAAGATACATCTATATTCTCAGAAAATGCCTAGCTCTAAAAAAATAAAAATGTAATACTAAGAAATGTGATTTCTTTCGGTTTTAAAAACTGCTGGTTACTAAGTAAACAATATAGCAAACAAGTTGACCTTATAAATGCAATTGAGGACAGATTTTTCTATTTTATCATTTTCTGCTCCTGTAGCATGGACTGGTTGGAGCAGTGTCTTCAGAGGTAAGGCCATGATCCAGTCCAGAAGGCACAGAAGTAAGGACACCACCAACTGTAACAACAACAAAAAATGGTAATTATCATTGTAAATTCAGAAAATAAGACCTTAATATTCTCAACAGAAATTCACTAACTTATTTTTTGTCTTCCAAAATTTATTTCAGGAACTACGAACCCTAATTCTAACCATGAATATTTACTTAGATCTAATGGATTCTAAAATATATGTGAGTATTATTGTGTTTCTTCCTTATATTTTAGAGCCATCACAATGAAACCTTAAACATAATAAAAACAGAACTGCCAAAATTACTTGGAAAATTACTATAAAAACACTGAGCTTAAATGAAGACATCGATTAGTAGACTATTTAAAACTGTTCAAAGAATGGAATTCAAATGAAAGGTTTGAGGTGATATATATTACAATCACTTCCACATTCCTTTTAAAGAACAAAAAGAACGAATTAAAACATCACAAAACTGGTATCCTCAGTATAACCAGAAAACAGAACATCTAAACTTCAAATTATCTGTAGGTATAGAGTACACAGCAAATCCCACAAGCTTTTTCCCATTCTCCCACTACAAACTTCCATGAAGAGCAAGGGGAGTTTGGGAAAAACTGTAAAAGAGAGAAAAGAACAGAGTACAAACCTAAAAACCAAGCCAGAAAGAAAAAAGTCGCCCTAAGTGTGAGAATACTGAAAAAAATATATTGGTAGATCGATATTGAGTGGTTAAAAAAAGGACTTAAAAATACACACACAGGGGGGCACCTGGGTGGCTGGGTGGGTTAAGCCGCTGCCTTTGGCTCAGGTCATGATCTCGGGGTCCTGGGATTGAGTCCCACATTGGGCTCCCTGCTCAGCAGGGAGCCTGCTTCCCTGCCTCTCTGTCTACTGTGATCTCTCTCTGTCAAATAAATAAATAAAATCTTTAAAAAAAAAAAAAAGTACACACACAGGGAAGGTAATGCTTTGGGGGAGAAGAATGTTAAGAAGGAATAGGGAGACAGCCTGTGGAAATCATGTAGTAAAAAGAAAAAGCAAAAGAGAAATTAAGGATCTCACAAGACTTAAACTTTAAAAATTGAGGATCTGCAGCATCTGCATGGCTCAGATGGTTAAGCATCTGCTTTCAGCTCAGGTCATGATCCTAGGGTCCTGAAATCAAACCCCTCATCAGGCTCTCTGCTCCACAGGGATCCTGCATCCCCCTCCTCCCTCTCTGCCTGCCTCTCAGCCTACTTGTGATCTCTATCTGTCAAATAATTAAATAAATCTTTTAAAAAAATTATTGTAAAAAGAAAACAAAAATGAGACTCTAAGCAATTCAGCTGATGAAACCCCCACCCAAAAAACCCAATTATGAAGCAGATGAAAACTACAACACAACAAATCTAATCAAGTCAGATATTATCAAATAGCATTTAGATATGGGGGACAAAGAAAACCCCATCTTAAATCAGAAATTAAAACTAAGAAGAAATAGACCAAGAAAGGAAGAACTGTTTCAAGTCAGGAAAGAAGTAAAAGGACAAAATTTAGAAATGAAGCCTAAATTATAAGGTGCTTAAGGAAGAATAAATTTGAAAAAAAAAAAAAACAAATTTAACACAGGGCATTGAAGAACACTGGGATAACAACTGACAGAATAAAAATGAGATTTTAAAAAAAGATAAAAAGCGTCAGAGAGAAAATGAATGAAATAAATGATATGGAAAAAATATCCAATTTACATATAATTACGGTCTCTGAAATATACATGTTAAAAAGGTCATCCACCAGAAGCCAGGACAAACTGATCTGCAATAATCAACTCTGCACATACCCTGATAAAACTTTCAAAGTAAGACTTCAGACATAAAGAAAAAATATCTTAAGGGCCTCCTAGAGAAAAGATGAAATAATTTCAATGTATACTAAAATGAAAATAAAATTCAAAAAATAATGCACAAAACAAGGCAACATTGGTGGTGGGGGGGAACTTAACATGAATGTGAACCTAAGGATTCTAAATCTAACCAAGATGTTTCTCAAGTATCAGGGTTACAGAAAATGTTTGAAATATACAAGCACTCAGGGAATTGTGTATTCCTGAGACTACCTTGAAGAATAAAGATGAATTTCATCCAACCAAGTAGTTGACTGAGAAACTTCAGCGAAAAGAATGATGAGTATTTGATATATTTGGTTACAGAGCTAAGATTAAAAAAATAAAGATAGAGATGAGCACAGAAGAATCATTTATTGCTATATGCTATATGCTATTATGATATATGCTATATGTTACATGTAGAAATAAAGTAACCAAAAATAGAGGCGACAAGAGAGGAAAACTAAGCTCATTTATTAATGTATAGGCAACAGATAGGAGATAAAGGATACCATTAAATAATCACAAACTACATAGAAGGTGTTTTAAAAAGTAAGAGCTTATAAAAAAGCAAGGGAATAAAGACATTTTAAAAAGGTATACAGAGAAAAGTAACTAAAAGAACAAAGTATAAAATTTCCTGAATACCAAAAGGAACTTAAAAAATAAAAGAACAAAGGAAATATGTCATGGAAAAAGAAATGCAAAAAATGCAATATGCTAATTAAAATTAAACCAAAAAGCATTAATGTTAAAAGTTCCAATTCAAAATGAAGCTAAAACATTTATGAGGGGCACCTGGGTGGCTCAGCAGGTTAAAGCCTCTGCCTTCAGCTCAAGTCATGATCCCAGGGTCCTAGGATCGAGCCCCACATCAGGCTCTCTGCTCAGCAGGGAGCCTGCTTCCTCCTCTCTCTCTGCCTACTTGTGATCTCTGTCTGTCAAATAGATAAATAAAGTATTTAAAAAAAATTTCTGACTATCTATGTGTCAAATAACATAGCGACTATCTTTATAAAGCAAAAAGTATAAAAGGTGCAAGGAAATTCAGAAACATTAAGGAGACTTCAACACACTACTCTCAGTATAAGACAGATCAAGTGGATAAAATACAGGCATACTTCATTTTATTGTGCTTCACTTTACAGATACTGCATTTTTTTATAAATTGAAGGTCTGTAGCAATCCTGTGTTGAGCAAGTCCATGAGCACCATTTTCAGACTGCATCTGTTCATTTGATGTCTCTGTGTCAAATTTTGGTAATTCTCACAATATTTCTAACTTGTTCATTATTACTGTATTTGTTGTGGTGATCTGTGATATTATACTGTAGTTGTTTGGGGGTGCCACAAACCATGTTCATATAAGACAGCAAACTTACTCAGTAAACACTGTGCTCTGACTGCTCCACTAACCAGCCATTCCCCCATCCCTCTTCCTTCTCCTCAGGCCTCCCTATTTCTTGAGACACAACAATACTGAAATTAGGCCAATTAATAATCATACAATGGCCTCTAAAGTGTCCAAGTGAAAGGAAGAATCATATGACTCTTACTTTAATCAAAAGCTAGAAATTAAGTCTAGGCATGTTGGGGAAGGCATGTTGAAAGTCAAGACAGGCTGAAAACTAGGTTTTTTTGTGCCAAACAGCCAAGCTGTGAATACAAAGGAAAAGTTTTGAAGGAAAGCAAAAGTGCTACCCCAGTAAACACAAGAATGTTAATAAGAAAGCAATATAGCTGTATTGCTGACATAGAGAAAGTTTTATGGTCTGGAGGGAAGATCAGACCAGCAGCAAAATTCCCCTAAGTCAAAAAGCCTAATCCAGAGGAAGGCCCTAATTCTCTTAAATTCTGTGAAGGCTAAGAGAGGTGAGGAAACTACAGAAGAGAAGTCTGAAGCTATAAGAGACTGAATTGTGAGGTTTAAGGAAAGAAGCCATCTCTGTAACATACAGGTACAAGGTGAAGTAGCAAATGCTGATAAAAAGGCTGCAGCAAGCTATCCAGAAGATTAGCTACACTAAACGAGAGATTTTCAACATACACAAAACAGCCTTCTATTTGAAAATTCCATCTAGGACTTTCATAGCTAGAGAGAAGTCAAAGTCTGGCTTTAAAGCTTCAACAGACAGGCTGCCTCTTTCAGTAGAGGCTAATGCAGCTAGTGACATTAGTTGAAACCAGTGTTCATTTACCATTCCAAAAATCCTCTGGCCCTTAAGAATTATGCTACAGACAAGGTATAAGAGACTCTTAATCTCACAAAACAAACTGAGGGTTGCTAGGGGGAGAGGGGTATGGAGAGGGTGGTTGGGTTCTGGACATTGGGGAGGGTATGTGATATGGTGAGGGCTGTGAAGAGTGTAAGCCTGATAATTCACAGACCTGTACCCCTGGGACAAATACTACATTATATGTTAATGAAAATAATTAATAAAAAAGGATTTAAAAAAAGAATTATGCTACATCTATTATCCCTGTGCTTTATACATGTATACAGTATTTTAAGTCCAAGAGCTCTGATGGAGATGCACAACAAGAATAATGATGTTTTCATGCCTGCTAACACAACATCCATTCTGTAGCCCATGGATTAAGGAGAAATTTTTATTTCAAGTTTTATTGTGAAAGAAATACATTTCATAAAACTACAGCTGCCATAGATAGTGATTCGTCTGAAGGATCTAAAGTGAACTGAAAACCTTCTGGAGGATTCACCACTCTAGAGTCATAAAAAAACATTCATGGTTCATGGGAAAAGGTAAAAAATATCAACATTAATGGGAGTTTGGAAAAGTGATTCCAAACCTCATGGGATGACACTGAGGAGCTGAAGATTTCAGCGCAGGAAGCAGAATTGGTAGAATTACCAAGAGAACTAGAATTGGAGCCTGCAGATGTGACTGAATTGCTACGAGCTCATGATCAAACTTTAATGAGTAAGAAATTCCTGCTTATGGGGACGCCTGGGTGGCTCAGTTGGTAAGCAGCTGCCTTCGGCTCAGGTCATGATCCCAGCGTCCTGGGATCGAGTCCCACATCGGGCTCCTTGCTCCGCAGGGAGCCTGCTTCTCCCTCTGACTCTGCCTGCCACTCTCTCTGCCTGTGCTTGCGCTCTCTCTCTCTCTGACAAATAAATAAAATCTTTGAAAAAAAAAAAAAATTCCTGCTTACGAACGAGCAAAGCAAGTGGCTCCTTGAGATGAAATCTTCTCCTGAAGATGCCGTGAAGACTGTTGAAATTACAACAAAGGATTTAGAATACTACATAAATGCAGCTGATAAAGTGTTTGAAAGGACTTACTCCAACTCTGACAGAAGTTCTATACTATGGGTAAAGTGCTGTCAAACAGCATTGCACGCTACAGAGAAACTGTGAGAAAAAGAGTCAATCAATGTGGCACACTTCATTGTTGACTTATGTTCAGAAATTGCCACAGCCACCCCAACCTGCAGCAATCACCCTGATCAGCCATCAACACTAAGGCAGGACCCTCCACCAGCAAAAGATTACAATTCACTGAAAGCTAAGATCATGGTTAGCATATTTTTAACAAGAAGGTATTTTTAAATTAAAGTTTATACACTGTTTTTTGGGACATACTTCTACTGCACACTTAACAGATTAACGTGCAGTTTAAATGTAACTTTTATATGCACCGAGAAACCAAAAAATTCATTTGGCTTGCTTTACTGAGTTATTCACTCTACTGTGGTAGTCTAAAACCAAAACCAAGTACTTCTAAGGTATGGAAATATAACCCATATGAAAAAAAAGTCCTTTGAAATCTTCAATAATATTTAACAGTATTAAAGAGATCTTGTCACTAAGAGTCTGAAAACCGATAGTACAGAATCTGAAGAAACAGAACCAAGTAATTTCATAAATTGATTATTCTCTAAAGGGCAAAAGAGAACTTTTTAATCTGGTTATCCACTTGGAAAAACAACAAAAATTGTATCTCTGTCTCAAAACATACAGAATAAACTTCAAATGGGTGAGGGATAAAAATATAAAAAAAGGAAACCATACAAGTATTAGAAGAATCCTCTTTATCTAGGGTACAGAGAAAGGCTTTCTATCTATGACTGATAATTCAGACACAACGAAAAAGAAACTGACTACATAAAAACTAGTTTTTTCCTTGATCCCCCCACAAGAAACAATTTAAAAAGTCCACCATAAACAAAAGCAAAAGACAAATGGGGTGGGGCAAAGAAAATATCTGTAACATATATCACAGTTAAGAGCTAAAATCCCTAGTACATAAAACTTGAGGGGAAATTACTAAAACCTGACAGAAAATGTAAGATATAAAAAGATGGGGCGCTGGCTGGCTCAAATGGTGAAGCATGTGACTAATCATCTCAGGGTTGTGAGTTTAAGCCCCATGCTGGGTATAGCGATTACGCATATTAAATAAATAAGGTTTGTTTTTTTTTTTAAGGAAGAGGAAATGAATAGATGATTCACAAAAATAAAAATCAGGGATAAAAATAGTAAATGGGATATTCAACCTCACTTATTAAGAGAGCAAGGTAAATGAAAAGTACAGTGAGATTGTTCCCCCCACACACTGGCAAAAATTTCCAAATAAGACACACTGTGTGGTTGAGACTCTGTGCAAACATACTCACAGTTTGCTTCTGGGAATGCCAATATTTAACAAAATTACCTATCTGTTTACCTTCTGACCCAGAAATTCCACTTCTAGGAATATACCTTGAAGACACATTCCAATTGTGTAAAAATATAATTAGGCACATAGTTAGTCACTGAAGCATTCTTTGCAACTGCAAAATTCTGAAAAAAAACCCTATTCATTCACACATAGGACAGTGAGTTGAATAAACTACAGTACATTCACACAATGGAGAAATAATCCTATATAGTTATATAGCTGTAAAAAAGAACACGAAAGATCCTTATGAAGTATTGTGAATTTCTAAGATATCCTATAAATTAAAAAAAAGCACCAAAGAGTATCTAAAATATGACTCTTAACAAGGAGAAAAAAAATTATAAATGTTATCTGCTCACTTGTGCAGAAATAAAGAATGGATAAAACATAAACTAAAAAAACCTGAGAACAACAGGGAGAAACACTAAAATTTAGGAATATAAACTGAAAAAATAACCTGAACTATATTTCAAATGAAGTCTATAACCACACTGAAATGAGGGTAAGTGGAGGGAGAAGTAACCTAAATAACTTTTAAACAGAACTTCTGCACTATATACTCTCTTGGTAACTATATACAGGCATAAATATATTCTGAAACTGCCTTTATTTTTCTAAAACTGCACAAAGAAGTAAACACATTGTGGATAACTGCGTATGGGAGCCAGGTTCTCATTATTGGGGCAGTTAGTTACAAATAAGTAAAAGGAGAGGACAGACTGAACCTTGTGGTGTTGGACTAGAATCAGAGGTGTCAAGGCAAACTCATGGTGTTTTAATACACACACATAAAATACATATTATATATTTGTGTGTGTACATATTATTTATTTTTTAACTCTGTTGGGAGGGACTTCAAAAAAAAAAAAACAAAAAACCGACAACCCACTGACCATGTAAACACCTAGTTCCTAGATCTTTATTTCCACTCAATGGAACCAACGTTCCTTGGGGAAATGGCTAATTCCAGTATTGCGTCAGGGAAAATACAAGAGGAGTGAAAAATTCTGTAGTAACAGAATTTAAGGATATGTTGAAAGAACAATAAGGAGGATATGACAAAAAGGACAAAGAAGACAATTTAAAGGGCATTCCCACTGGCTAAAATCCGGAACATTTTGAGCTTTGAAATAAATAATGATAGTAAAAAACTAAGGAATACAATCCACTGCATAAAGAAAGAATCATGATCTCACCATAGTAAGATGGATAGGGGACAAGAGAAAGCTCTTCCTTATCACAGAAAAATAATGAATGTAAACATAATGACAGAATTAGGAAATCACCATTTGGAACTATCATAACAACATTTAATTGTGATAAGAGTTATCAATGGCTAGCAAAACTACTTAGTAAAGGTTTAAGAAATAATAGGATATTTATATAGTCTCAAACTGTCTTCCTATAAGATACTTATATAATTGGAAATGTGTTCCAATTATATATTATATTTTGCAATTATATAAGTCTCAGCCAGGCTGAGACTATACAGCTGCTTGGCTCAAGCTCTTAGCTGTCCCTCAAACCTCCATGACTATCCAAGCTGTGTCCTAAAAGGGTTGGAAATGCCAATATACCTATTTAGGCTCCTGAAGGACTACTAATGACCTACCCCTTCAGCTCCCGGATCCAGGCTAACTGGAAAGCTGACTTTCAGGAACAGCTGGTCAAGTTGCAATATTAGCTATGCAGTCTAACTCCTAACAGAGAAATTGAGAGCTGGCTATTTTTGCTTACTCATTCTGTGCTAAGCCAAAGAAAACAGTTGCTGGGAGTGCTCGTGCAAATAGAACCACCTCTGTTTTTTGTGTTTCTAGAGAATTCATGAATGCCAAGTTCTGTCTGCTGCCAGAATGAGGTGATTTGGGAGCCACTCATTTAGTGTCGACGAGCTCCTTCTAGGGAAAAGCTGGAAACCTGGTTTTATTGTTGGAGCCAGCCAGAGGAAGACTACAGGGGAACTGCCCACTGGTTCTAATGGGCTTCCAGGAGGACTGCAGTCAGCATCTGGATGAAGGCTGATTAGAAGCTAGACCTTTGGGGCGCCTGGGTGGCTCGGTGGGTTAAAGCCTCTGCCTTCGGCTCCGGTCATGATCCCAGGGTCCTGGGATCGAGCCCCACGTCGGGCTCTCTGCTCAGCGGGGAGCCTGCTTCCTCCTCTCTCTCTCTCTGCCTGCCTCTCTGCCTACTTGTGATCTCTACCTGTCGAATAAATAAGTAAAATCTTAAAAAAAAAAAAAAAAAAAGAAGCTAGACCCTCAAGCAGCAGTTGGGAAAATACGCATTCAAATTCTTTATAGGGAAAGAATGCCTCTTCCCCCTGCACTGAAACCCAGGGGAATATGGATAGCACATGCTCACAGTCTTAACGAGTGTTCCTTTTTTCCCTATACTTTTGGGGGACTCGTGAATACAAGCCCTGTTGGCTTTCAGAGCAAAGTGATTTAGAAGCCCATCCCTGGGGTGGCAGACTTAAAAGTTCGGGTGCTAGATTTGTGTTCTAAACCCTTCTCTCCTCAGAGAGACCCCAGCAGTTGGGCATTCTCTCCAGATTGTGCCAACAGTGGGGTATATTACAAGAATGTGCCTCAATGTTTCCTACATATTTTGATGTGGGTATTTTCTCAGTTAGCAGATGTGTAGGATCTTTCAACTAGTTTCTGGATTTCTCTCAAAGAGAAATGCTCCATGTGTAGCTGCATCTTCTGTGCATCCACAGGAGGAAGAAAATTCAGGAGCCTCCTATGTCTCTATCTTCTATTTTGGTGAGCCCCTGTTATTCTTCAAGGTGTTCTACTTTGCTAATAACTCTTCCTACTCTGTAACTTCTCCTTAAGTAAAAATATATATTCCCATAGTTTAATACTACTCATGTGTTGATGATACCAGTAATTTTTTTTCTAGCTTCAAATTTACTACTTTAGGTATACAGAGTTGCTTTGCTGGTGGTTTTACTAGGCAATATTCCTTACATGCAACACAATGGAAACTGAAATTCATCCTTCTCCAATAACTCTGCTTTTTTGAGATTTCAACACCATATGATTAAGAGATGGTGACACAGATATGGGGAATAGAATGCAAGATTGGGACGTGAAAATGGAAAGGAATAAAATAATTTTCAGAGGAAATGAACAGAATCTAGAGCAGCCTTGATTAACAGACTTTGTGAAATGATGGAAATAGTATACATTGTCCACGGGGCTATTTGGCCCTTGAAATGTGGTTAGCACAAATAAGCAAATTAAAATTTTAAATAAACTTTGAATTTATTTTGTTTTTCTTTTTTTAATTTTGATTTAAATTTAAAGTCACATGTGGTTAGTAGTCACTATCCTGGGTAGCACAGTTCTAGAGTTCATAACATGTTATGTACAATGCCTAATGTATAATAAAAAACTAAGACATATGCACAAACAGGGAAATGGAATCCATAGTCAAGAGGAAAAGATTTCAATAGATATAAACATGGCAATAACCCAGATATTGAATTTAGCAGAATTTAAAGGCATTACTTTAAAATAATTATGATAAATATGTTAAAAATCTAAAAGAAAAGACAGATAAAATTGATGAAGAAATGTAGATTTCAGGAAAGCTATGGAAACTATGAAAAGAGACCAAACAGAAACTTTAGATTGACAAATACAATGTCTGAAAGAGTTAAAGGAGTCTCATAATGGATTTACTGACATAAATGCAATCTAGAACTTTTTGTGGCCAAAGGGTATGCCTTATTCTATGTGCTGTAACTCTATTACAAGTACTCTCCTTAATGGAAATTTCTTTATTTTCTACCAGTAACAGCTATATAAAGATATATGGCTACCTTCAGAGTTGATGAATTCCTCATAATTACTAATTTTCAGGCATAAACAAGACCATAATTTGGCAGGATAAAGAGAAATAATTATAAATGAACAAAATATCCTCCAAGGTTCCTCACAATCCTTAGATTCAAAGACTTTACAAATGATTAACTTGAAATTTGAACTAAAATACAATTTAGTTACTTTTAAATAATGTAAAGATATATTTCATAAGTCAATCAGAGAAAGACAAGTACCGTATGATCTCACTGATACGAGGAATTTGAGAAGCAAGAGGGGAAAATGAAACAAAACAAAACCAGAGAGGGAGACAAACCTTAAGAGACTCTTAATCTTAGGAAACAGAGGATTGCTGGGAGGTGGGGAGTAGGAGAGATGGGGTAGCTGGGTGATGGACATTGGGGAGGGTATGTGGTATGGTGAGTGCTGTGAATTGTGTAAGACTGATGAATCACAGACCTGTACCCCTGAAACAAACAATAGATTACATGTTAATTAAAAAAAGATTTTGTAATTTGGGGTTTAACATTTTTTAAAAAATAATAAATTTTAAAAGATATATTTCTCATAGCAATTTTTAAGTACAAGATGAATTAATATTTACCATGTAAATATATATATCTTTGCAGTTTTAAAACATAAATATTTTACTAAACACATATCAAATATCAAACAAAATTTAAATTACCCTCTTATCCATTTCATAAGATGAAGCTTCTGTACTTGGCAAAAGGTGGGTAATGGTGGCTATCAGGATCTGTCAGCAAAGAAAAAAAAGTTCAAAATATGTTAAATGATGCATCCTAAAACTTAAATGTTAATGGTGAAGTGATAAAAAAATCTACTAATGAAAGTTTATGCACATTTTTAAATCCTAAATACATTAACACTGTTACTTCAAAATAATTTTTAATAGGTAAGTTTTTCAAGTATTCTTAACTATCAGTCATTTATAATCCTCATATGTATGGAACCAAAATCATATAAAGTCTGTCCACTATAAATGGATTTCTTACAAATTCAACTCATGAATCAATATATTTAAATAGACAAATATGTTCATAGAAAAATGAGAGTATACAGATGAGCAAAACAATTTCTAAAAATCATCTGTAATTCTATCACTCAAGAAATCTATTTTGCTCAACAAATTAGTTACGGAAGGATGTACTTCAAGATAATAAAGGCCACTGACAAACCAATAGCTAACATCATACTCAATGGCAAAAAGTTAAAAGCTTTTCCTCTAAGGTCAGGAGCAAGACAAGGATGCCCACAATTGCTATTTCTATTCAGCGTAATACCTGAAGTCCTAGCATAGCAATTAGGGAAGAAAAAGAATTAAAAGGCATCCAAATCCGAAAAGAAGAAGTAAAATTATTTGTTTGCAGATGACATCATCTCATACTTAGGAAACCCTGAACATTCCACCAAAAAGTGTCAGAATTAATAAATGTATTCAGTCAAGTTTCAGGATTAAAAATTAATATACAAAAATCAGTTGCGTTTCTATATACTACCAATGACCTGTCAGAAAAAGAAATTAAGAAAGATATACCATTTGCAGTAGCATTAAAATCAATGAAATACTTAGGAATAAATACAAACATGGAGGTAAAAGATCCATACATTGTAAACTATTAAAACACAGATGAATGAAATTGAAGACACAAATAAACGGGAAGACATTCCATGTTATAAATGGGAAGAATATTGTTTGATTGTTCATACTACCCATAGTGATCTAGAGTGTCAATATAATTTCTATCAACATTCTAATGGCATTTTTCTCAGAAAAACAAAAAATATCCTGAATTTTGTATGGTACCATAGAAAACCCCAAAGAACCTACAATCTTGAGGAACAACAAAACTAGAGGCATCGTACTTCCTGATTTCTAGCTTCATTATAAAGCTACAGTAATCATAACACAGTACTAACAGTAAGGCATTGACATAAAAACAGGCACACTGACCATTGGACCAGAATAGAGAGCCTAAAACTTAAACCCACATATTTACGGTCAACTAATCTTTGATAAGAGCACCAAGAATGTACAATAGTAAAAGGACAATATCTTTAATCAATAGTGTTAAGAAAACTGGATATCTACATGCAGAAGAATGACACTGGACCCCTGTTTTACGCCATTGACAAAAATTAACTTGAAATGAATCAAAGACTTAAATTTAAGACCTAAAACCATAAAATCCTAGAGGAAAGCTTAGGAAAAATATTTTTGATACTGGTCTTGGCACTGATCTTTTAGGTAAGACACCAAAAACACAGATAACAGAAGCTCAAATAAATACGTGGGACCACATCAAACTAAAGAGCATCTGCACAGCAAAGGAAGCAATAAATTGAAAAGGAATGGGAGAAAGTATTTAAAAACCATGTAATTGGATAAGGGATTAATACATAAAATATATGAAGAACTCAAACTCAATAGTAAAAAAGCAAATAATCCAATTTATAAAAGGCAAAGGACCTGAATAAACATTTTTCTAAGGAAGACATTCAAATGGTTAATAGGTATATGAAAAAGTGCTCAACATCACTAATCATGAGGAAAATACAAATCAAAACCACAATGAGATATCACCTTACATCTATTAGAATGGCTATTATCAAAAAGACAAGAGATAACAGATGTTGGCAAGAAGGTAGAAAAAAAGAAAACTGATATACACCTTGGTGGGAATGTGAATTGGTACAGCCTTTATGGAAAACAATATGGAGGTTCCTCAAAATATTACAAATAGTAACTACCATATGATCAAAACCAAAACAAACAAAAAAACCCTACCATAATGATCCAGCAATCCTGCTCCTAAGTATATTTCTGAAGGAAGTATATTTCTGAAGGAAATATACTTTCCTTTCTGAAGGAAATATACTTCCCAAGTATATTTCTGAAGGAAATCAAATCAGTATCTCTGCACAACATGTTCACTGTAGCATTATTCACAATAGCAAAGATACAGAAACAATGTAAATGTCCTTCAAAGAATAAACGAATTTTTAAAAATATGTGTGTATATACACACAATGGATTATTATTATTCAGCCATAAATGAGAAATCCTGGGGGCGCCTGGGTGGGTCAGTGGGTTAAAGCCTTCGCCTTCGGCTCAGGTCATTCCAGGGTCCTGGGATCGAGCCCCACATTGGGCTCTCTGCTCAGCAGGGAGCCTGCTACCCCCACTTCTCTCTGCCTGCCTTTCTGCTTACTTGTGATCTCTATCTGTCAAATAAATAAAATTAAAAAAAAAAAAGAAAGAAATCCTGCCATTTGTGACACCATGGATGAACCTGAAGCGCATTACTATAAGTGAAATAAGCCAGACAGAGAAAGGCAAGTACTATATGTAACAAACTTGTATGTGGAATCTTAAAAAAAATAAATAAAAAAGAATGCTGCTTTCACAGAAACAGAATAGAATAGTGGTGGCCAGGGGCTGGGAGGAGAAGAGGGAAATGGTGAGCTATAGGTCAAAAGGTATACATTTTAAGTTATAACAACAGTAAGTTCTAAGGATCTAATGAAAAGCATGGTGACTATAGTTAAAAATTTACTGAGTATCTGGAAGTTGCTAAGAGCAGAGCTTAAGCATTCTCACCATAAACAAACAAACAGTTAACTATGTAAGGTAATGAATGTGTTAATTATCTTGTCCTTGGTAATCATTCCACAATTATCAAATCATAATGTTCTACATTTTAAATACATACATTTGTCAACTATTTCTCAATAAAGCTGGGGGGAAAAATAAGGAAATCCACTCTCAGGGTGCCTGGCTGGCTCAGCTGGTAGAACATGTAACTTGTTTTTTTTTTTAAAGATTTTATTCATTTATTTGACAGAGATCACAAGTATGTAGAGATGCAGGCAGAGAGACGGGGTAAGCAAGCTTCCCGCCAAGCAGAGAGCCCAATGCGAAACTCAATTCCAGGACTCTAAAATCATGACCTGAGCCAAAGGCAGAGGCTTTAACCCACTGAGTCATCCAGGCGCCCAGAACATGTGACTCTCGACCTTGGGGTTGTGAGTTTCAAGCCCCATTCTTACTTAAAAAAAAAAAAAAAGAGAGAGAGAGAAATAAAATACTTAAAAAAAAAAAAAAGAGAGAGAGAGAGAAATAAAATGAAATCTACTCGTCTTTCCAGACGTTCCTCTGTGTGTGTGTGTGTGTGTGTGTGTGTGTGTGTGTGTAGGTAAATATATGCTTTTAAAAAAAGATATTTTATAATGTGGCTTTTTAAATAAACATATACTCTGAATAGTATATGAATAAATTTGATACAAAAATATGAAATAATAAAAAATTATTAAAGAAGGCAAAATATGCACATATTATTTGCTCTCAAAAATGTCTTGATCTCATTATACTTTTTTAGGTTCATGTTAAAATATATAGGAGTAAATTTATTATATTTAACAGGGTCATAATAAATGAGAAATACTTACTTGAATAATTTTCAAGGGAGAATCAGGCTGGTAAATCTGAAGTCTAGGTACGTAATGAACCAGCATGTGAAGCATGTTACAAGCTACATGGGCTACTGTTTTATTAGTAAACTGTAATAAAAACAACAAAATATTCATTAATGCATTAGCTGCTGAAAAACTTTAAATTTCATATGTTTCTTTTTGCAATTTTATGTTTATTAAAATATTAAGATAAATATACAGCTGCAAAACAAAAATTCACCACACATCCTAAAACACAATTAACTTCATTTTTAATTTTGAGTGTCTGTCCCCATTAAAGTTTTTTTCTTTATTTTTCTCTTACCTGGATTTCTGCAATAGCCTATAAACTGCTAATTTCCTTATCAATCATTTCCCCATTCCAATCTACTTACTTTCAAATTAATCTAAAGAACTGCACTGATGCTGACATTCTCTATGCTTAAAGCTCTTGGATGACTCTTCAGTGGCATAAATTCAAACTTGTTATGTTTAACTCTCTATGACCACTACCTCACATCTCCTCTTTCCAAAGTCTTCTCTATTACTTAAGTCAAAGTGATCTCAGCTTCCTCTGACCTCAATTAGCATGTTATATGCACCCACTCATTTGGCTCTCTCAGCTTTCTGTTTTATTACTCTCATTTTAATCCTTTTCTGCCTCATATTAATAATCTCTTGAATCTAGTGTATACAGTTGTATTTTATTCAGAGTGGTATCCCTCACTCTGATTAGCAAACCACCTCAAACATAGTACATACTCAGAAATATTTGTCAAATAACATTTGTACGTTTTATGTTTAGAAGTCTATATAGATACTGTATTGCAAGTTTTAAGACAAAAATAGTATCATGCATACTTTCACAAGCAAAAAATTTACTCAGATTCTCCAAGTAATTAGGTTATTATTTTTTAACAAATCTTACTCTGGTTACAAAAGGAGCATTTAATTTGAATAATAAAGCCAAAACACTAAACAGCTCAAGAATTCAGAAGTATTAAGGATTAAAGAGTAGGTTACAAAAATATCGATTAGGAAAAAAAACCCCTATATATGTTGTTAAGTGACATAAAAAGTTGAGATAAAATAGGTTATAACTAGGATATCCTAAGTTCAAGAGAAGGACCACTCTGAAGGAAAAGGTCAGGATCAAAGAAATAATGTAATATAAAATTAATGAACACATTTCTCAAATGTTTTATTCTATAAGGACACAATATATAATTGACATTTGGAGAAAAATAGTCCTGCATTCTATACTATATTAATATATTCCATGTATATTGGGATAGGTCTTTCTTTTTTACCTTTAAGGAAACACAAATTACATTCAGAGCTTCCTTGATTTGAGGATGATGAGACTCATGGACTAGTTCTTCACAAATCCAAATACCTAAACTGCACAATGCTACACATCTGCGAAAAGGGCAACCAACAATGATATAAATAGAAGGAGATGAGCCATTAAATGAAATGCAATCACCACCAAAAGCACCACCACAACCAAAATATCCACAACCAACCAATCTAGAATAAACATGCACTGCTTAAGTGAATCAATCAATTTGTTACTCTGTATATTAGCTCTTCTTAAGCAAGGGTAAGTAGGAGGAAAGCAAATGACCCCAACTTAATACCTGATTTTCAATCATAATTTACTACCAAGCCCACAGGTGGGGATAACACACAGGATCTTTGAAACAAACACATATTAATAAACTGATATTCCCATAAAGCTTCCCAAATATGTAACCTGCTTTCAAAAAAAGAAAGTGATTTTACTGACAGCACAAAATGAACTTAAGCAAAAAAACACAAAGCTGATGGGATAAGCCAAATATTTCTTTCTTTTCTTTCCTTCCTTTGTTTTGTTTTGTTTTGTTGTTGTTTTAAGAGAAGAGGGGAAGCACAGTGGACAGGGAGACAGAGAATCTTAAACCAGTTCCATGCCCAGTACGGAGCCTGAGCAGGGGCTCAATCTTGCAACCCTGAGATCGTGACCTGAGCCAAAAATCAAGCGTTTGGATACTTAACTGACTGAGCCACCTAGGTGCCCCTAAATATTATTTTCATAATTCTTATATTTAACACAGCTAGCTACAAATTTGTTGTAAAACAAATTGGCAATACAAATAAAATTCATATACTTTATAAAGGGTTTCCAACAGGAACAGAACTTGTAGAATTTTTTCTATTTCTTAACATCTTGTGAAACTTCATTTCCCTGTTTCAACTGAGTTTCAGCTTGAAGGGAGTTACTTGATAATCAGAATCAGTAAAAATTTCATTAGTGTATTTATGTATAAGCTTCTGATGAAGTACATACCGGTTCCCTCAACTCCTAAAAAAGTCAACTCCTTCTAGTATCATGGTATACTTGGCATGCCCTGATACTGACATTCTTAAATTAAATTTTGTAGAATGTTAAATTTTAGAATAATTCAATGCAGGAATGTCTTTCCTCCTGAACAGAGCACATGAGAAATTCTTTCTTAATGCTAATAAATTATTTACTATTAAAACTACCAGGGGGACCTGGGTGGCTCAGTCAGTTAAGCACCTCTCTTCAGCTCAGGTCATGATCTGGAGGTCCTGGGAACAAGCCCTTTGTCAGGCTCCCTGCTCAGTGGGGGGCCCGCTTCTCCTTCTCCTCCCAACTTGTGCCTTCTCTATCTGTCTCTCTCTCTCAAATAAATAAAATGTTTAAAAAAAAAAAAAAAGGGAGAATCTGGCCTACCGTGCAGGACCAGAGGGCTCATCTCTTGCCGAGCTTAATACAGTTTTGATTATGAGTTCCTAAAATAAAGGGGAAACATCAGTAATGATTAAGATTTCATTCATTCATTCATTCACTCATTCAAATATTTATTTAATGGCCACTATGGCCCAGGCACTGTGCCCCGTGCTAGAGATAAACAGTGAAATAAAACAATCTTTATTCTCATGTGCATACTTTGTTAATAGGGTCCAATATTATTCATATAATTATCTAAATTTAAAAAAAAAACTATTATGGTCTGAATATTTGTGCCCCCCCAAATTCTTATGCTAAAATCCTAGCCCCAAAGATGATGGTATTAGCTGGTACTTAGGTCATGAGGATGGAGCCCTTATGAAGGAGATTAATGCTCTTATAAAAGAGACTGCCAAAGAACTCAGTTCCTTCCAGTTTATGAAGACACAGTGAGAAGGTGCCCGCTATGAACCAGTGAGAGGACCCTCACCAGAATGCAACTCTGCTGGAGGCTTGATTTTGGACTTATTAGCCTCCAGAACTATGAGAAATAAATATCTATTGTTCATAAGCGACCCAGTTGGTAGTACTTTTTTTTTTTTTGGTAGTATTTTGTTACAGCAGCACAAAAAGACTAAAATAAACGATTTCTGAAATTTACAACCAAATATGTATGTTTCAAAAGGAATCTTTTTTCCTGATTAAAAAATTAATAAAAAGCTCACTATAAGAATTAAAACATTTACTTGCTTAAAAGTATGGGCATCTTTTCAAAACTTTGAGAAATCTTTATTTAAAAGCAGGCCTCCTCTTTTTTTGATAATTTGTAAAACATCACAATGTCTGAGTTTAGGGGTAAGTGCTAAATAATAGTTAAAATTATATAAATGAATAAAATATTCAAAAGAGAATAAAGAGAAAACAATTATCTAAAAGAGGATCTTATAGTAAGTTTATGTTTAACAGGCAGAGAAAGAACACTAGTTTATTAAGGAGTCCGAGAATATTTAGAGAAACAAGTAATAAATCAAGATGGATCTGTGCAACATAAGTCAAAGTTGAAAAGACTTAGGAAGGTCAGGAATATCAACATGGGTCAAATACCATAGTGGCTAAGAAGAGGAAAACAAGAATGCCACTAGGCATGATAATTAAGAATCTATTTGTTCCTTTTCTTAAAAAATCATTATTTCATTCATTCATTCATATATTCACAAAGCATTTATCAGTTACATAGACTGTAAGCTCCTAGGAGGAGTAACTTTTCTACTTATCTCTGCAAACTTAGCATCAAACCCAGTGGCTGGTAATTAATAGGTACTTTGGACATATCTATTGTTTAAGCTCAAGAGCTTTCTATGCAATAGATCCTGTCTTAAATGCTGGAAAGAAATGGATGGTTAAGATGCAGTACATATTCTCAAGAAGTTTATATTCCAGGGAGGGAGGAAGACTTGTTAACAATTATTAACACAAGATGACATATACAAGGTTCTATGTGAACAAACAGTTAAACTTTGGAAAGTCATAGGAGACTTCACAAAAGGGTCTTAAGTAAACAGGATTTTGACAAATGATCAAGGTCAAAGACTAAGATTATTTGTGTGGGGGTGATTAAGAAAGACAAGAAGAGGAAAACAGGTCTACATAATAGATGTTTTAAGCAGAAAGAAATGCATTTTCAAAAGCACAAAATTGAAAAACAGCATGGTATGTTCCATGCGGCTATGTGACTGCAGTTTAAAATACAGAGAGAGCTGGTTTCAGTGAAAATGTAAAAATTAAATACGACCACTATGGCATGTAATTTTCCCTTAAATCTTCAGTTTTCTGGATAAGAATAGGATAATCATCATTTTCTTGAGATTTTTGCTTTCTTCATCATTATTAGAATTAGCTTTTATTTTGGAGATACCCCTTCCCCAAAGTTTGTTTTGATTTTTTAAATAATTTAAGCCATTACTGTCTATATAATGGCCAGAAGACAATAAGGCCACTCTTGAAAAGCAGATCATATGTAGTAGCTAGGCTAATCCCTAGAGACCTCAAAACTGCCTAAGCAAATTAAAACTATTACCTATCCCTGACTTCAGGATCTTCTGTTTTCAGAAGAAACCAAAGACACTACATCTCTGAAGACCAAAACTCAATTTCTATAGTTTTTATTAACTGTTATTACAAATTTGCACTGAGCTATACAATTTTATGTGTAAGTGAAATTCACTTGTTCAACAAATGTTTCTAGAGTAGCAGATGCCAAGCAGTATATTAAGCTTTGAGGATACAGCAGTAAATAAGACTGTGTTATTTGTCTGAAGCATAAATCAAACACTAAACAAGTAATTATATATAATAAATGTCATAAAGAGAAATATGGGTGGTATGAAAGTATATACAGAAATCCAGCAAACTGAAGAAATTTCTTTCAGAGAAGGCAAAAGTTTAAAAATTGATCATCAGCATGACTGTTCAGGAGCTATAATGCTTCAGGTACACAGATTCCCCGCCCCAATTCCAGTTTCCTACAGCAAAACAGAATATTTCATTACATTGTTGGATATATTCACATGTGGAAATAAAGAGAGAGTCAAGTTTGCAGATTTATTGCCATCTCAACCTGCTTAGATGCCTTAGAAGTAGCACAGTACCTGCCTCATGGGATATTTCAATAAATGTTCTGTGAGTGAATGAAAGAATCCTAAGATACTGACATATGAATGGATACAATAATGAGAAAATGTTTCCAAAGAAGTTATCAACACAAAAAAGACTATAATGCTAATGGACATTCCAGTCTTGTGTGCGAGGGGTATGACTGGTTAATGTTCTTTAACAATTATGTGGATTTCTAAAGAAAAAGAAAGAATACAAATTTTACCATACATTGTTACTATAAAATCATTTAAATGCTGAAAATCTGATTTCCTACCTTAACATCTGTAAACTGAGACACAGCAATATCAGGAATGTTGGGATGGAGAGCAGGCAGTTCACAATATAAGTTAGGAAAGCAAACCAAAGATCCCAGAAGAACTTGTGCTTCCACTCTTGGTGCCTAGGTATCAGATTTTTTTAGAAAAAAATATAAATACTTTCATTTTAAAGGCAACTCACACATCATAACATACTGTGTTATAACTCATGGGCAGATGATTCAATGTCACTAGATTGTATTTGTCACTATTTAAGAATAAATAAAGTAACTAAGGATAAAAATAGTAACTGTCTCTTCAAAAACAGGCACTAGTTTAGATGGTTTTTATGATATTATGTACATGAGAAAAGCACTGCCTATACTACTTACTAAATACAGTCAGAATTTATACTTGGCCTACAGATGAAGGTAACTTTTCATCTTTTTTCCTTAGCTATATTAAGCCATTTCTGAAGTATCAACACTGAGCATTTCTTTTTCTTCTTCTACCTTCTTGCATGTCCACCAAACACCAATACCCACCTACTAGTATATTTATTAACTAAAATACCTACAATACCAATTTATATGTTTAATAATACCTAACAAAAATGCTAAAACGAATCTGCTAGAAATATAGTACTTCTATTCACATAAAACAACAATCTGTCACCAAAAGGATTTCCTTATGTTTCTAAGGGTTATTATAGAGGCAGTGGAGTAGTACTTCATTATGATCATCAACAAAACAACTCACTTCCATATTTAAAAAATAATCCAGATTTGCAGATAAAAGACAACACCATCAAGAGGTTAGAGTAAGCTTATAGACACCATGCCAATTTAAAAATAGTTATAGGGGTCCTGGCTGGCTCAGCTGGTAGAGCACGTGACTCTCTTGATTTCAGAGTTGTAAATTAAAGCTCCAAGATGGGTGTTAAGATTACTTAGAAAAATAAAGTCTTTAAATAAAAAAAAATTAGCTATAAAAGTGAAACTGATAAAAACCAGCATTTTAAAAGAGATCAGCTAAGGATTTTTATTTAAAATTGGATAAGATAACTAAGAATGTTCAGGTATGTGGATATAATGGGAGCATACTGTAATGTGATTATAATTAAGAAAGGCAAAACCTAACCAATTATTTTACAATCTGTCTGTCAGGGGAAGAAACAAGCTGCCCATTAACAGAAGGAAGATGATGTGTATGGGATCTAAAATGGAATCCAAAGATGAAGATTGGAATGTGTACCTCCAACATCATCCAGAGGAGAAGACTAACCTTAACCTTATAGTAGAGGGATGGGGTGTCAGGTTTGATTCTTGCAATAACTGGTCTTCCTATGCAGTCTTTCTCAACAAGTGTTCATCATATGTGGAACATATGACTATTTTTTAAATTTTTGTAAGGATGTTACAGAACTAGCATCCTTTCTACATGCACAGGAGGTAAATTTAGTCACATAAAATGGATGCGTAAGGACATTAGGGCTTAATTCTCCTGCAGAATCTTGAGAAGTACAGGAAAAGTGCTGATTAGTCCATCTAGAATAATTGGCCTACTCAGTAGTAATTGTTTCCATAGTAAATTGATAAAAAAATTGAGTCTCCTCTGAGGTCTACCAACTTGTGCCAGTATCAAAGAGATTGATAATCTGTGTACACTAATGCTATAATAGCCTTGTAATTTATTTACCATCTTTACCTGCCTTCCATTTAATCTACTCCTAGATTAATACACTTATATAATATTGCCAAAGCACAGATTCAATCATCTCTCTCCCTAATTTAAAACATTTAACTGTTTATCTAATATAGCATTATCATCTGATCCCTCACATTCAAGACTTTCCGAATATAGTCTAAGTCAGTACTTCTCAATCTTCAATGTCCATACCAATTATTTGGAATATAGTTAAAATGTGCATTCTGTTTTAGTAGGTCTGGGATGGGGTCTGAGACTCCGAATTTCTAACAAGCACCTAGATCATGCCAAATGTTTCTGGTGTGCAGACCACACTTTTTGTAGCTAGGATCTAAAGTACCTTTCTGTTCTTTTTGTCCACTACTCCCTAGTTAGATTAACCTGCTTCAAGAAAAGATGGGAGTATTTGTCATTCCTAGAACACAGCTTATTCATGCTTGTTTCCCTCCTGGCATACCTTCCCTCATCAATATTTTCACGTATAAAATTACTAATAATCTTTCAAGGACTATTCAAGTATCTTTTCCACGAAATATTCCTGACGTCCCTATACAAAAAAGATCTCTCCTTTGTCTGAATTACCAACTAATTTTATTAAACAAACTCTTATACTGCACATATACAAGTGTCCACAAAGTGTTCCAACCGTGTTCCAAAAGTTAATTAATTTAATCCTTATAAAATTACCCTATGAAGAAGGTTATCTCCATTTTATAAATGAAGAAACCAAGACACACAGAAATTAATCAGCACAAGGTCTCACATCTACTAAATGGCAGAGGTAGATTTGAACCCTAGAGTTTGGCTCTAGACTCCATTTTTTAAAAAATGATATTTATTTATTTATTTATATTGAAAGAGAGGGAGAAAGAGGAGAGCAAGCACAAGCATGGGGTAGGAGCAGGGAGAGAGGGAGAAGCAGACTCTCCTGTTCAGTAAGGAGCCTGATGTGGATGGAGCTCGATCCCAGGACCCTGAGATCATGACATGAGCTAAAGTCAGATATTTAACCAACTGAGCCACCCAGGTGCCCCTACACTCTGTGCTTTTTAACCATTTATATTGAGCTTCTCCTATTGGTACTTATTTATTGCCCTACATTCTATAGTTGTCAACAATTTAAAAAATATATATCTGTATAAGCATGGTGCTGTGCTAGGTCCTGGAGGTATCAAGATGAGTAAGATGCAATCGCTGTTCTTACAGAACTGGAGAAACAGGGTTAACAACTAGCTATAAATACAGGTTCTTCCCTTATGTGAACATTTCCACTAGGTGAATGCATCCAGTTTCATGGCGTTCAGTAACATGTAAAAGCTACTGTCTCCCAGCTTTCCACTTCAGTCCTGACATGTCCTTTGAGCTCCTGCCTTGTACATGCAATAGCCCTCCTGATATCTCACTGATCTCTACTAGGCAGCCTACTATCCTCCAAATAGAGAGAATTCCTTCTCATTCACTGTTGGTCTTTTACACAGCTTATAAGTGAAATAATGTATATTAAACAGCTTTCTAAGTTACAAAATGATGTCAAGTATGACTGATTATTCTTTCCCCAACATTCTTAGTTTATTCTAATTAATTGTTATTTAATTGTTATTTCTCATTTATACTTTGCACCAGAGTGATCTTTCTCAAGTAGAAATTTGATCATGTCACTCCTTGTGTAAAATCCCTCAATGCTCAGTCATTCTTTCCTTGGGATGAAATCTAAACTCTTTAGCACTATAAACCAGCTACTGTCTTCATCTTTAGTTTATCTCATACTTAAATATGAGCAGGTTCCAATTTTAGTGAGTTACTATACCTATTATAAAAATCCTCACATGCTGTTTCAGAGTTGAGAGTTTCCTCCTAGAGCACACTTTTGAATTACTCACTTCTGGTCCATCTCTTTTGCTATGGCCCATTGCCCTCTCTTTAGTTTCTTCCCTCCCTCTACTTGATTCCTTAGATTTTCTCAATTTTATATTTTGTTTTGCTTATCAGATTTAATCCATTTTTATAGCTCATGTGTCGATTTTTCAATTTTAGTACTTTCTTGTGTTTCAAAATTTACATTAAAAAAAGTAACTTCAGTTAAACTGTAAATTTTCCTAAACATCAGTTTTTTAACCTTATTAACAAGGGCTCCTCCTTTGTTGCTTTGAGTTGAGTCTTGTTTAACTACAGTCTGTTATATTATGAAGAACAGGAAATAAAAACTTACATTGAGAAAAGCTGAAGAAGCCACTCTACCAGCTGCTACAATAAAATCCATAATAAGCATTGTGGCACCAGGCAAACCAAGTGAAAAAAATTGAGGTGAGCAGTGCTTGATGATTGTATTGACAATATCCTTAGGAGTAAGCAAAGAAGGGAAAAGAGTATCATAAATTAATCTTGGGTATCAGCTAATCAATATCCTTAAAAAAAGGTAACATATGAAACAGTAAAACAGGCAATTACTATTCACTGCCTAACTGGAAAGACTAATTTTAATTCTTCTAATTAATCCATGCTCAATATTATATTCTGCCAAAGGAAAGTAAACTTAAAGCATTTCTTTAACTGACATCAATATAGCTTTTTTTTTTTTTTTTTTTTTGCACTTGAGAGCAAGCTGGACAGCTCTTTGCTTCAGGGGGTTGAAAATATAAGACCCACGTATCATGAAACTAAACTGCAGAGTGGCTGCTTCTCTCATCTACTCGCTTCCATGTGAGATCTCTGATTTCTAAAGTTGCATGACCTATTATGTGACAACTGCAGGGATTCTCTTTATTAGATAAACTGAAGCCCTTTGATGGCAAATATCTAGTCTCAGAAATACAGACCTAGGCATTTTTGAGGGAGTATCCTTAACTTGGTTATTCATTCACTTTGCCTTTGGAATTCAACATGAAGATGCAGTGTTTTACACTGTCTTACTCAATCCGATTTATCCTAAACAAAAGGTTTCTCTGACAAGTAATTAAAGGTGTCATTTTGTTTCAGACATGTTTATAAGGTAGAACACTGTAAGTAGCCACTTCAAATTAATGCAAGAAATATTTTTATTTTGGGGAAAGAGAGATATAATTACCTCTTTCAAAATTAGTTTAATGCTCTTCAAATGAACTGCAAGTGAAATTTAAGCCCATCATGATTAAAATGTTTCATTACCATGACTTACAACTTCCCATAGGTTTTTTTTTTTTTAGTTTTATGGCCGGGATCAAAACCCCTGCAGTAATGTTCTAGAGTAATATTTATGACTGGCTAATGCAATGATTGCATTGATACGAATGCCAAGTCAACAGAACTGTCACTATACTAACAATCTATGAAAAAGAGAAAACATGATGTGCTCACTCTTAAAGTAGAAAAAAACCTCTGTTTCATGACTAGATGAGCAAATCCATATGCCTCAAGAGCCAATTATTAAGTAACAATTACAAAACGCCCAAGAATAAGTACATTAGGACTTTAAAGAAACATGTCAGTCTAAGCAAAAGATGGCTTAATATCTGCAAAACAGAGAACTAGTTGTTAGAGGAAAGATACATTTAATAAACAAGTTGATCACCTAACTATAATGGCTTTTCAACTATGTTTCAAAAACAAATTAGGTTACAAAACGGAAGAAACTTGTAAATAAAATGACTACATAAGAGAGCATTTTTAATTCTACACCTTAAAAGTTAAGAGTTAAAAATCAAGAATCAAAGATAAGTTTATAAAGCAATTGGTTAGAAAGTATATATTTACCTGATCAATATGAAGTAATCCACAATGCATTATATTGTAGAAATGTGTTAGAAAATCTCTGTTTGGAGAAACATCTTGTCTTCTTTTCATTGTATTACAGATAAGTTTGTAAGCATGTAATTTACCTTGTTTATACTTATCAGTCAACATGGTTGCCTACAATTCAAAAATGTTGGTCTTAATATTCAAAAACAAATACTGTTAAATTGAATAAAGCAAGCAATATATTTGTTTTCATTTATTTCTATGTTGGCCCAATTTCTTAATGAATCAATGAAACTACTGCAAATATTAACATGAAACACAGGTATAAATAACCACATACTGTTTCATTTAGGAAAATGCACCAAACATATCAAATAATATTCAAAAGAATTAAATCTTTTTAAAAATATTTTATTTATTTATTTATTTATTTGTCAGGGAGAGAGAGAGAAAGTACACAAGCAGGCAGAGTGGCAGGCAGACGCAGAGACAGAAGCAGGCTCCCTGCGGAGCAAAAAGCCCAATGAGGGACTCCATCCCAGGACCTTGGGATCATGACCTGAGCCGAAGGCAGCGGCTTAATCGACTGAGCCACCCAGGCTTCCCAAATCTTTTTTTTTTTTTTTTAAATATTTTATTTATTTATTTGACAGAGAGAGCAAGAGAGCACAAGCGGAAGAGCTGTAGAGGAAGAGGGAGAAGCCAGCTCCTCTGAGCAGGGAGTGCGATGGGAGGCTAAATCCCAGGATCTTGTGATCATGATCCAAGACAAAGGCAGATACTTAACCAAATGAGACACCCAGGTGACCCAAGAATTCAATCTTTAAAAAATATAGAGCACATTCTAACACAAATTTGAGATCTACACTTCACTTAAATATAATAAAAACATAATTTTCTACATTCATTTTTGCTTTATTAAATAAGTAAAAATGATGCACCTGTATAATAATTTTGCTGTGCCCATTCTCCTCTTATATAACTCCTAATGACTAGTTAAAAACTAAGTGTTCTAGAAGATTATATATAAAACCTAAAAAATCTATCAAATGTTTAAAACTGATTACATATGTATTTACTAAATGAACCTTTTAAATTAACATTTTATATCTTAAGCTTACCTTGAAAAGCCAAGGTGTAAGAATTCTCAGTGGAGGAATCAAAACTGGTGGTGAAGGGGAGGTCAGGTTATCAGTTGAAATGCCAAGGTTATCTCTAATCTGTAATTTTCAAATAAAATGCAACACACCTATAAAAGTGTTCTTCCAGTTTGTTTTATCTTAAACTTGAGTTTAATTCTAGTTCCTATCATTAATTATATATTTAAACATGGTTAAGTGACTTCACCTTGCTAGGAACCAGTTTATAGCAAGGTGGGGTGGTGGGTAGCTATGAGATCTAAGGCTTCCACTTCTTAACTTTTTTTTCTTTCTCCTCTTATGTTTTGTTTTTTTTGTTTTTGTTTTTACCTTAGCTAGATTTTGCCAAAGTTCACAGAGGTAATCAAAAACTTGAGCATGTATTTCAGGATCCATAATAGCGTTGACATCTCCCAAAATGCCTAGCATTCTTCGCCACATTACAGTAGCAACATCAGCATGCCATCCTGTGAGTGTACCCCCTGCCATCACGCTACAACATTCAGATGGAAATTCACTGATTTCTGTGGAAAAAATACACTAGTGTCAGTAATTTTTCTAAAGAATTGATCACAAAACACAAAGGAGTCAAAATAATAAACTTAAATATCTACAAAAGTGAATTTTTAAAGTGTCATTATGCATTAGTGTTATTTTTTCCTGATTAAAATCAACCAGTTCATAATTCCTTATTATGGCAGTAATTACTTATTCAACCACTTGTACTAAGATTTACCTAAGGAGGAAATGATGCAGATACTAGATAAATTTATTATAGTTGATATAAAGGTCATATTTATAAGTACATAATCTCTCTTTCAGCAAATGGTCACTTCAGGTTATAGCATCAATTAATAGAATATCTCAGGCTGAAGGCAGTTCCTATAGGAAGTCTTCATAAGCCTGTTTCTTTGTACTTAAAACTTCCAAAGAAATGTATTTCACAATTAAGTCAAGCCTAGCATTAAAAGAGATATGATAATAACATGGGAAAATTAACATTTTTACTAAAACTTAAACATAATTTAAAAATTTCTATAATTACATTTCTTTTGCTTAATGAAATTGGCAAGATTATATGTAAGAAATATAGGTAACCTTGGATCCTAGTCTCATTTCTATCATTAATTATGTAATGTTGTACAAATTACTTAATTTGTCAGAGAGAGAGAGAGAGTGCACAAGCAGGCAGAGTGGCAGGCAGATGCAGAGAGATAAGCAGGCTCCCTGCCAAGCAAGAAGCCCAGTGAGGGACTCAATCGATCCCAGGACCCTGGGTCACATGACCTGAGCCGAAGGCAGCAGCTTAACCAACTGAGCCACCCAGGCTTCCCAAATCTTTTTTTTTTTTTTTTTAATATTTTATTTATTTATTTGACAGAGAGAGCAAGAGAGCACAAGTGAGCACAAGAGAGCAGAATTCCTATGGTTACACTTCCTCACTGTAAAAGAGATGGTTTAGCTAACATCACTATAGGTCTCCTTCAGCTTAAAAAAAATCCATCGGAGCACCTGGGTGGCTCAGTTGTTAAGCATCTGCCTTTGGCTCAGGTTGTGATCCCAGCATCCTAGGATCAAGCCCCATATTGGGCTCCCTGCTCAGTGGGGAGCCTGCTTCTCCCTCTCCAGCTCCCCTGTGCTTGTGTTCCCTCTCTTGCTGTGTCTCTCTGTCATAAATAAATTAAAAAAAAAAAAAAAAAACCATTATCCTATTCAGTGTATATAATGGAAAAGGCAAAATAATTACTAAGTTGGTAAGGATTATTCCTACTTGATAGTATCTCAGTGTGCTCATAATTTCTAAGTTCATTCTAACTATATGTAAGTCCTTTACCTCTCATGTTTGACTTTTTTCTCTTTCCACATAAAGTGTATAATAACTGATTGTATTATAAAAAAGTTACCAAATTGTCTCTCACGATAATAGAAAATAAGAGTCTGGTGTAAACCCAATGAAATAAAAGAAAACACAAAACACTGCAGTTTCACTGTTAACATTTCCCTACTCTACAGAACCTGCATAATATAGTGATAAATCAACTGATTTGTCTCTTAATTATCCCTCTCAAAAACAAAATTTTAAATAATTTAGATAATAAGATCTCCTAACATTAATGCTCTGAAAGGAAAAATGGCAAGTATCTAATTTCCAAATATTGCCTAGGTCATCTGGAGTCTGAAGAACAGAATGGTGGAGCTTCTCATCAAGCTGCAGATCTTTCTGTTCCATGTTATCTATATTCAGTGTGGAAGGAGAAGGTGTCTGTGACCTGGATCCCAGAGCTGAATGGACTGGAGAAGCACTTTCTGAACCTGTAAAGACAATTTAATAAAAATTACAATAAAGAGAATATTCAACACCCTCTACCTAAGATGTAATGCTTAAAACCCCAATAAAACACAACTGAACCACATCAAAGGATATAACAGGTTACAAGTTGGCCAAAGAGGTAAATAAAATAAAAATACAGTACAAGATTTTATATCTAGGGGTCTCATTTGATTTCTTCCATGGGACTCATATGGAATTAGAACTGGACTTACCAATTCATAGAAGCCATCAGTGAGAGTGAGAATGTCTACTCTCATTCCTGGTCTAGCTACAGAAACTCTAGGACCCACTGCTACTCTATTTCACTAACTTCAGACTTGGAGCAATTCAAAAGAAGAGGAACTTGCTCACTGTGGCTCTATGTGCTACTATCATTACTGCACTGGTGTACAATGGTCCCTGGTGGGCCCCAGTGTTCAGTCTCTCCCCCACCACACACACACACACACACAAACACAAACACACACACAGAGTCCCTGGTGGTCCCCAGTCTTCAGTCTCTCTCCCACCACACAAACACACTCCTTTCTTCCCAATCCATTTTTTGTAAGGCAGCAAAAAAATCTAAAAATCTAATCTGATAGTACTCCCACATTTAAAATCTTTCTATGGATTTTATGCCTCTTTACTGGACACAGCAGAAGTGCAAACTTTTTAGTGTGTGGTTTTCCAGTCTTTCTGCAACTTTATTACAACTCCATAATTCCCCTAGTACTTTTAAGTTCTAGTCATAGAAAGTAAACTGCTGGTATTTATCAGAATACATAGCATACCTCTGGCCTTTTCCACATATTTTTCCCTTTGCATGAAGCCCTTATCCTGTTCCCATAAGTCTGGTTAACTTTTTATTTTTCAGGTTTCACCTTAGACACCCCTTCCTGAGAAGCCTACCCCATGTTGATATATCTGGGGTAAATAAGTAATCTCTGCTCTTTGCACTTGTTCCTCACCATTATATCACTTGTCACACTGACCTGAAACTATTCACTTTTAAATATCTTCACTAGTGCATATACTCTGTAAGAACAGGGACTGTATCTGTGGTTACATACTGACATACTGCCAGTGCATAGTATGGTGTCTGGCAAATAACAGAAACTCCTGTCAATTTAAATAATATATACCATAAATTAATACTATATGAACAATTTGTGGTGGTTGTATGGGAGTGCTACTAGTACCAAGCCAAGCCCCTAAAATATTAGGTCTTTTTAAAAGAAAATCAACAAAGAAAGATTGGGCTTAAATGACGCATTAGACCAGATGGACTTAACTGGTATGTACAGAACAACCCATCCAAAGCAGCAGAATATACTCTTCTCAAATACAAACGGAACATTCTCCAGGAAAGATCACATATTAGGTCACACAACAAGTCTCAATAAATTCAGCACACCGAAATCTTATCAAGCATCTTTTCTGACCACAACAGTATGAAGCTAAAAATCAACTACCAGAAGAAAACTGGAAAAACTACAAATACATGAAGACTAAACATGTTACTAAATAACTCAGGGAGAATGGAAACTTAAAGGAGAAAAAATACCTAGAAATAAATGAAAACAGAAATATAACATACCAAAACCTATGGAATGCAACAAAAATGGTTCTAAGAAAGAATTTCATAGCAATACAGGCCTGGCTCAAGAAAAAAGAAATCTCAAATAAACAATTTAACTTCCACCCAGGAAAATTAGGGGAAAAAAAAAAAAAAAACAAAGCCCAAAGTCAGTAGAAGGAAAGAAATAATATAAGATCAGAGCAGAAATTAATAAAAGAGACTAAAAAGACAATAAAGGAAGATGAATGAAACTAAGGGCTGATTCTTTGAAAAGGTAAAAATGACAATCCTTTACATAGATCCACAAGAAGAAAAAAGAGCTCAAATAAAGTCAGAAATGAAAGAAATACAAATACAAATACCACAGAAATACAAAGGATCATAAGAGACTACTATGAACAATTATACCCCCACAAACGGGTCAACCTAGAAGAAATGGATATATTCCTAGAAATGTATAATCTTCCCGGATTCAATCATGAAGAAAGAGAAATCTGAATAGACAAATCACTAGTAAGGAGACTGAATCAGTAATCAAAAACCTCCTAATAAACAAAATTGCAGGATCACCCAGCTTTGCTGGTGAATTCTGCAAAACACCAAAGAAGTCTTAACACCTATCCCTCTCAAACTCTTCCAAAAAACTGAAGAGGAAAGAAAACTTCCAAACTCATTTTACAAGGCCAGTGTTACCCTCATACCAAAACTAGACAAGGACACCACAAAAGAAAATTAGAGGCCAATACCCCTAATGAACACAGATGCAAAAATCCTCAACAAAATATTAGCAAACTGAGTTCAACAACACAGAAAAACAATCATACACCATGCTCAAGCAGGATTTATTCCTGGGAGACAAAGTTGGTTCAACATCTACAAATCAACCAATGTGCTAACACCATATTAACAAAAGGAAAGATAAAAATCATATGGTCATTTCACCAGATACAGAAAAGTATTTGACAAAATTCAATACCCATTAATGATAAAAGTCTCAACAAACTGGGTATAATGGGAATGCACCTCAATATAATAATAAAGGCCATATATAAAAAATTAGCATCTAATATCATATTCACTGGTGAAATGTGAAAGCTTGCCCACTATCCCCACTTTTATTCAACATAGTATTAGAAATCCTACCTGTAGCAATTAGTTAAGAAAAAGGAATAAGAGGTACACAAATTGGAAAGGAAGAATTAAAACTATCACTATATGCCAATCACATGACACTATATATAGAAAACCCTGAACCTTCCATCAAAAAACTGTCAGAATACATGAATTCAGTAAAATTGCAGAATATAAAATTAATATGTAAAAACTCTGCTGTGTTTCTGCACCCTAATAATGAACTACAAACAATCCCATTTATAATCACATTAAAAAGAATAAAATACCTAGGAATAAATTTAACTAAGGAGGTGAAAGACCTATATAGTGAAAACTAGGAGACACTGATGAAAGAAACTAAAGAAGACACAAATAAATGGAAAGATATGCCATGCTCATGAGTTGGAAGACTAATATTGTTAAAATGTCCATACCACCCAAAAATGTACAGATTCAATGCAATCCCTACCAAAATACCAACAGTATTTTTCACAGAACTAGAATAAATAATTTTAAAATTTGTATGAAATAACAAAAGACTAACTAGCCAAAACAATCTTAAGAAAGAAGAACAAAGTTGGAGGTATCTTGCTCCCTATTTCAAATTATACTACAAAGCTATAGTAATTAAAACAGTGTGGTATTGGCATAAAAACAGACCCAGAGATCTACAGAACACAGAGAGCTAGAAAAAAACCCATGCATATATGGTCAACGAATTTACAATAAAGGAGGGTAAAAGATACAATGGAGAAAGGATAGTCTCTTCAATAAATGCTGTTGGGAAAATGGACAGCTATATGTAAAAGGATAGAACTAAACTACTACTTTATATCATACAAAAAAATCAATTCAAAATGAATTGAAGACCTGAAAACATAAAACTTATAGAAGAAAACATAGGCAGTAAGCTCCTTCACATTGATCTTAGCGATGTTTTTTAGATATCTGTTCAGGCAAGGGAAACAAAAGCAAAAATAAACAAGCGGAGCTATATCAAACTAAATAGCTTCTACACAGTGAAGAAAACCATCAACAAAACAAAAAGGGAACCTACTAAACTGAAGCAGATATTTCCAAATCATATATCTGATAAGGGCCTAACATATATATAAAAGGATTCATAGAACACAATAAATATATAAAATATATAAAGAACTCCTTTACCTCAATAACAAAAAACAATCCAATTAAAAAAGGGCAAAAGTTCTGAATATTTTTCAAAAGAACACATACAGATGACCAACAGACACATGTAAAGATGCTCAACACCACTAAACCTTCCAGCCACTCTGGAAAACAATAGAGAGGTTCCTCAAAAAATTAAAAGTAGAACCACTGCATAATCTAGTACTTTCACTACTGGGTATCTATCTAAAGAAAAGAAAAACACTAATTCAAAGAGGTATTTGTATCCCTATGTTCACTGCAGCGTTACTTACAACAGCCAAGGTATGGAAATAACCTAAGAGTCCACTTAAGGATAAATGGATAAAGACGTGGTTTTTATAGACAATGGAATACTATTCAGTCACAAAAAAGAATGAAATTTTGACATTTGCAACAACATGGCTGGGCCTCGACAGTATTATGCTAAGTGAAGTAAATTAGACAGAAAAAGACAAATACCATATGATTCCATTTATACGTGGAATCTAAAAAGTAAAACAAAACAAAATAAAACCCAGCCCCACAGATATGGAGAACTAACTGGTGGCTGCCATGACAAAGGGGAGGACGGTGTGGAATGGGAGGAGAATTAAGAACTTTCAGGGGAGCCAGGGTAGCTCACGTAAGGATCCTGGGGTCCTGGAATTGAGTCCTGCCTCGGGCTCCCTGCTCAAGCGGGGAGTCTGCTTCTCCCTCTACCTTTATCCCCTGTTTATGCTCTCTCGCTCTTGTCAAATAATAAAAGCTTAAAAAAAAAAATGGAATGGATAATCACCCATCAAAGGGCATTAGAAGACAGTGAGAACCAGAGGAAATTTGGATCATCCAGTGGAACCACTAATCTATGTGCTACTAGCTGCCCAGGATCCCTCTGGTCACTACAGTGGTCACTACAGTGACCAGAGACCAAGAACCTTGCAATAATGTGATCTTGCATTTCATAACTGAATTTCTTGGATCCCACTCATCATATATTTGACCACATAAAAAATTTGCTGAAAAGCATAATTCATTGTATTAATACAGACTATTAGTATATTGATAAATAGGCCTGCTATTAGGCAGTATTCTCTACAGTTTCTATAATAAATACTTTGTTAAAGAAATCATTAAAAATCTAGGCTGAGGAGAAAGACAACTATCATATGATCTCCCTGATATGAGGAAGTGGAGATGCAACATGGGGGGGTTAAGGGGGTAGGAGAAGAATAAATGAAACAAGATGGGATTGGGAGGGAGACAAACCATAAGTGACTCTTAATCTCACAAAACAAACTGAGGGTTGCTGGGGGGAGGGGGGTTCGGAGAAGGGAGGTGGGGTTATGAACATTGGGGAGGGTATGTGCTTTGGTGAGTGCTGTGAAGTGTGTAAACCTGGCGATTCACAGACCTGTACCCCTGGGGATAAAAATATATGTTTATATAAAAAATAAAAAATTAAAAAATTAAAAAAAAAATCTGGGCTGACTCTAAAACACAGTGAAAAGAAGATAATACTTCTCAACTATTTTTTGGTAATCTAAAAATCACTACAGGAAATGCAGTGATGCAAACATATATAAAATTCTGTATACAATATGAGGAGTTCAGCTAATCCCCTGAAACTTACCATGTAGACTCTAGGCCAAGACACTCTTACATTAATGCATTTTTTCCCTCCATTGTTACATAAAGATAGATGAAAACATAATGCTTAAACTCTAATAAGTAATACTTAAAACCTATCAAATAAAATCCTAAACAGATTCTTTGGTGGCTTAAAAAATGCACTTAAAGAAGACATTCCCTTGAGTAACTTTACCAGTAACCGTTGCAACTTCAGCGGAGAAAGCCTGTTGATTAAGACTGCTTGTTTCAGAATCTATCTGAAGTGTGGTTAGACTAGCCACTTCCTGCTCTTCAGCACTCTGATGATGGCCAGAACCTGAATCCACATCAGCAGAGGACGTAATCCCAGCATCAGCTCCAAAGCCAAAATCTAAAGGAAGAAGAAATGCTAGTACATAGAAGTCTCAATTATAAAACAAAAGTATTAACAAAAAAGACAAAACGGGGTGCCTGGGTGGCTCAGTCAGTTAAGTGTCTGCCTTCGGCTCAGGTCAGGATCCCCGCTGGGATCAAGCCTGGAGTCTGGCTCCTTGATCAGCAAGGAATCTGCTTCCCCTTCTGCCCCTGCCTGTCACCCTCATGTTCTCTCCTTTCCCCCTCAAATAAAAAAAATCTTTTAAAATAAAGAGACAAAGCTGCTTCAGCAAAATGATTAAACATTAACATTCCCCCTACATCTATTTACATACCACTCAGACAAGTGTAAATAATGTTAACACAGTTTAAAGTTTATAATTAGAAACAAATTTTTAAAAGTTCTCATAGCTTATTACTAACAACAATAAGGACAAAAAACAGATACATATGATGTATCTTCACTATTCTTATCCACATTTTCTGATAGCTGGTAATAGGCTTTTCAACAACTTTATACTCTCTACTCTAGGTATATACAATAAAAATGGCTCATATGTAGTAAACCATTTTTCTCTTAACCCATATATTCCATCTGAAATCAGAGTAGCACATAATCCATGAAGGCAGAAAACATTTTTAGATTTTGGTACTCTTCACTACCAAGTGTAACAAAGAATAACAGAAAAGCTATGTGGTACTGATACAGCATTAAGTAATATCAATGCTATCATTTTAACTTTTGTGATTATTCAAGAAATGCTCTGGGTAATGGAACACTGAACATAACTGTACTAAACATACTGAAGCACTGAACTAGATAGTGGTTCCCAAATACAAATGCATGAAACAGCACTGACTCATAACTATGACTATCCATTATTCTAACGTCAAGTCTACTCTTTTTTCCTTTCTGTATGTTTGGTTCTAAAATAACATTTGTTTTATGAAAGGACAGTGGTTTCTGTTTTTTAAGTGCCTTCAGTTTGGTGAAATAAAGTGGTCCCGACTTGAATTCCCTAAAACTTCCTTTGGAATTTCACTAAAAAATGAAATCATAATATGTGGGAACCCTTGTCCAGTAACATTAGAGAGGAAAGTGATAGTTACATAATTCACAAGTCAGTCTCAAACAGAAAACAATCAACAAAAAATATACTGCTCAAATAGAAAAAGATACTTGCTGTCAAATTTTCGGCCATCATATTGGAAAGCGCTGAAAGAATCCGAATGACTATCTGAGCTGATAAGATCACTGCTCCCTGCACTGGCAGGAGAAGTCCATTCTGAGGGCACACCTGGGTCATCAATAGGGCGCATTTGGTTTTGCTTATTTAGAATATCAGGGAGGTCTTTGGGAATTTCAAGACTGCCTGGACTACTTCCTCTTCTTGTCATAGTCTAAAAATTCAAGAAACATCTTACTATTAAAAACGTAATCTCATTAAACATCTGAAATCTTGAATTTCCAAGACAATCACCATAATAAATTGAGATATAGGGTATGAAGTAGGAGGTGGGAAACACACTAACCAAACAGTCTATGTAACTGTATGGAGCCATTACCTGAATTACTGTTGGTTTGTCTAAAGTAGAGACCCAATCGTGATATGGTGTTGGGTCTAAGATTCTTTGAGCCTCAAAGGATCCATGGAGTGAAGTTAAGAGGGTAGAAAGAGCAAGGTATTCAAATGGAAAAAGTAGCAGCAAATAGTAGAGATAGTGGAGGAAGGAAAGAATGATGGCAAAGAGGTTATTCTATAATGATTATATATAATAATTCTATTATTTTTTCCCATTCAAGGAAAAAAAACCTAAACTCTCTCAATAAAAATCTTATTAAAAAAAACACAACAGTTGGGGTGCCTGGGTGGCTCAGGGGGTTAAGCCTCTGCCTTTGGCTCAGGTCATGATTCCAGGGTCCTGGGATCGAGCCCCACATCGGGCTCCCTACTCAGCAGGGAGCCTGCTTCCCCCCTCTCTCTCTGCCTGCCTCTCTGCCTACTTGTGATCTCTGTCTGTCAGATAAATAAATAAATAAAATCTTAAAAAAAAAAAGTGGAACATGACCATTAAAAAAAAAAAGCATATATTTATCTTTCCTTAACAACTAAGCATTATTAGGGATAAAATTGCTTCTATTTTCAATCTGCCATAATTCTAATAAAACAAAGAGAACTTTAAAATCTGTTCTGAAGTTATCTATAATGATTAAGTAATCAATATTTATGCTATCAAACCAATAGGAGTTGGGTCAGAAGACCTCTCGTTATCTTTCTTGTTAAGAAAGAGCCAGCAGTGGGCAGGAAGGTAACCTATGAGCAAATACAAAAAACAGAGGGAAGACTAGGAAGGTAGGGGCTTATACCTAAGTAGTTAAGCAAATAGGTATTCTAATCTTTTACTCTGGTCAAAATTATAAGCCTATTTGTTTAATGTCTTTAAATAAAAAATATTATAAAAGTAGAATTTAAGATCTTAATTCAAAAAAGGGGTTAAGTTTTAGAGGAAGATTATTTCGAGTAAAGATTTACAAACACACACACACACACAGGTATATATATTCTCCTTGCTAAATCAAATAAATAAAATAAAATAACACTTACTGAGGCATTACCACTTCGAAGTCGTTCTGCTATAAACTCATCCATCAGATCAGGAACATTAGCACTGCTGCTGCCAATATCACTATTAAGAGGGGGCAGTTTTGGGCTCATGTCCTCTTTATTGACTAAAAATAAATAAATAACTATATATAGTGAGAAAAAACTTAACTGCATTTCCTGAATTTGAAACAAACAAAAACAACCCAAAACAAATCACCTATGCCATATCAATTATTTGCCAAACATGCATTTATGAATAATTTTTCTCCTTTTAGATTTAATTTTAGGAATTAGTAAATTGATATTTACTTTATTTAACTAAGCAGATGTTAGTCAATCTTCAGTGTAACCTTAAACAGCAAGAAAGCTTATAGATAAGCACTAGCTGGAGTTAGGTTAATATCGCCTATAAAGAAACTGGTATATTTATCTTTCTTCCTGCCTCTACGCTTCTATTTAGAGTCTTAATAATAACGTAGAATTCCATTCTTTCCAAGGACTATTTACAAGGAATCTATCCCTTGAATCTATCCACATCTCAGTGGGATATAAATGCGTTTAAGTTTAGAAAAATAAAAAATTTATAAGCATGACATAATGTCATTTCTGTACACTACAAAGTCTAATGTTATTGTTTTAAGAAAAAAAAATTTATTTTCATAAAGGTTTTTCTGTAAAAAGAAAAAATTATTCTTAAAATTATTCTGTAAAAATTATTTTGATTTATGACTACATTAATAAGAAAATTTTAAACTTGGGGAAAAAAACTTATAGAACACAAGATATTTACTTCACTATTATGCTGTTGAAAAGTTAATTTCTCTGCAATAAAAGAAAACCAGCATTGTTTATATTCCTAATGAACTAAAAAGCATTTCAGGCTAAGAAAATACACTAGTCAAGAGCTCACTGTGAAATACCATTATCTTTATATTACTGGCCAGGCTTTGCTAAGCTGTCGAATACTGCCCTCAAGTGGCATTAATGGCTCAATGCAAGATGCATTATAAGGCATTCTGTTAATCATGCTAACAAAACCATGTTAAACAAACAAAATCAAAACCTACCTTACTGCTGAAAGTTAATTTTCTATATCTGTAAAGTTATTTTAAATTTGAATCAAGATAAGAGAAGACAGTTACCATAATCTTGCTTTCTGTAATCTGTCCATAGAGGTTCCATATTTAAATCATGATTGGCTATCATGAAACCTTTATGCACATCTAAAATCTCAGAAAAAAGAAAAGCACTGGTAAGTGTTTTAAGGACTTGCATTCTATACAAATGAATGCAAAACTAAAAAGCTTACCCCTTGTTTTGAAATTGCTTATATGAAAAGTAACTAAATCCACTTTGAGATTTAAGAAATAATTTCTCCTTCAATGATAACTTAAAACATTGGTGGCTGGTTGTATGACCTAAAAATGTCAAAGTAATTTTCGTCCACGAAAAAAGATAAAACCAAGTAAATCAGCAATAAAAATAACGAACTCAATTAGATACAGCCGGTGCTCTTTTAAATATAAACTATAAGGGGGCAGGGGAGAAAGTATTCCACCTACTTAGTAAACCTAATTTCATGGCTCATGTAGTACATACTCAGAAAAATATTTGATTTCGGTAGCCTCTGAAAGGTCATTAAAATTTTCCTGTATCTCCCTCTTTCCTATCTTGTTCAGCAGCAAAGAGGTTTAACTAAATGCCTTAAAAGGGAAATTAGTAATTTAAATAAACATTGTATGCTGGGAAAAATACAGCTGGGAAAAGGCGCATGCATAACCAAACAGAGAGAAAGCAGTGACCATCCCAAAGCTTTTTGATTGCTTATAGCTTGCTTCAGTTGCATTAAGCCAAACTGGTGCTGTCTTTCTCCTTTTGCGCTCTGCACACTGTTAGTGCTCACCTGCAGCTTTCCTTCCAAAATAGCCCATTACATGACTGTACAGATCCCTCAGTGGAGCCTCTGGTGGCATTCTGTTCTGCCTCTGTGGGGAAACATTTGCCTTCGGCTTCGAAAGAGCATGTACAACAGTTTTATAAACGCCACCCAGGGAGCCCTGCTGTAGTCCTGCCTCATGACTTGATGACCTAAGAGTACTACGACTACCTAACTGATTACTTGCAATTCCTTCTTTTTCTAACAGAGTGGTGGGAATCTCTGTAGACTCCTTCATTGTTTTACTTACTGACGCTGTGCCAACTGTACCTAGAGGCCTGTACACACCAGGTTTTACTAACTCTGTCAAACTACCTGAGCTGATATGGGGGTTGCTGGTGCTGCTAGTGCTGCTGTTACTACTACTACTAAAGCCACCAAGCTTCCGCAGTCTCATCTTCCATGGAGCCTCTTTGTTTTCCAGAGGATTATAAAACTGAACTGACTCAGTAGATGGTCTAAAAGTAACATGAACAGTATTTCGTTTTTTAGTAGCTATTTTCATGATTTTGGCTCTATGAGTTACTGTTTCAGACAAGCTCCTTTTAGTTGGAGAAAGCTTGCTAGTGCTTGTAACATGAGGCAGTCTATGGTTAAGAGGTGTTTTTAGTGTAGTTTTCTTGGCATGCATTACATGTGGGACAATGATTTTTTCACTGATTTGCACACCCTTAACCTTTTCAACTAGTGTTGTATCCACACAGGCATCTAATTCTGTGGCTGTCTGTCTATATAGGTGTTTCCTTTTTTCTTTATCACAAGGGCTCCCTGAACTAGGTTCTGAAGACTGTTTGTCACTGTTTAGTTCCTTAGATTTTTCATAAGTTTTTGTTCTCATAAAACTTCCTAACTGGTTAGGTGCAATACTACTCATGAAGACAGCTGAGTTTGGTTCTTTTTGAAACTGAATGTTTTCAGGAGTCCCAACAAAAGAGGCGGTATTTTCTGATTTACTTTCTTGGTCTATGTATTCTAATTTATCTGAAGATGATCGTTCATCCCTATTTACTGCAATAATCATTTCCTCAGAAGCTGCATCTTTACCTAACTCATTTTTACTATGATTTTCCTGGTTTTCCTTAAAATATTCTTTCAGGGAGGAAAGAAGATCGTCATCTCCTTCAAGGTCAATGTACTGGATTTGTTCAAAAGCTGAATCTGCAAGTTCTATTGGATCTATTAAGTGACAAAGATGGTCATATATGCTATCACCAACTTCCAGAGAAGACTCTCTACTATGCGTATCAGTGATGTGGCTTTCAGTGGATCTAGTTATTGAAGAAGCCTCTGTGGAACTCTGCAAGCTTGGCGCATGACGGGATGAACTGTCAATGACAGGAACTGCACCTTTGGCTCGCTCAACAGTGAATGGTTCCAAGATGTCAGAAGTGCTGCTACTTCGAGGCAATGGCTGCTCCTCATTCAAAGCACCAAAAACTTCATTTCCAGTGTCTTCACTTTGTGAAAAATGTCTGACTCTAGTTGGGCGGGGAAGTATTTGAGCATCATCAATATCTGTAAAAAAGAAAAATTATGAAGAGTAGGAACTATATGAACATGAAGAATATATTATTAAATTTCAACCATACCCTAAACATATGCTTAAAATAAAAAAATTCTGAGATTTTTTGGTAAGCTCAATGAAATCTATTAAAAATAGAAATTTGTTTTTAAGTAACGATGGGCACAAGCCAATATAGCATGTAGTGTCAATGATTAGAAAACTATCAGAATACATTTTAAAATGTTAACATGCATAGTAATAGTGAGGTGATGAAACATTTGGAAGTGCAGTTAAAGATAGAGCTGTGCCAATAAATAAAGCAATTTAAACTTGCTATTCAATTTTTCCTATTTAAGTTCCAAGCATAAAAAAGTACAACTTAACACAGGAAGCTGATTTAGGTATTCCACTGTAAATTCTTATAGGGTCTCATAAATTCTCATTTCTTCCTTACCAGGCAAGAGGAATCCTCTTTTCTTCAAATCTTGCCTATTTGTTTAACCACATATTACAATGAAAATCTCCCTTTCTTCTACCGAGGTGTTTTGCATTATTTTTTATAGCATCAATATCTATTCACCCTACCAAACACAGTGCTAAAAAAATTTTTTTTCCCATTTCTCACAAACACCATTTAATCTACTAGGAAGAAACCTTCTCTGCCTATCATTGGCCCTTACCATTTAACAAATATTAAAAACAAACCTTAAAAATTGTATCTAGGTCTTTTGGAGGTACCTGGATGGCTCAGTAGGTTAAGTGTCCGAATCTTGATTTTGGCTCAGGTCATGATCTCAGGGTCCTGCACTGGGCTCCATGCTCAGCAGGGAGTCTGCCTGGGATTCCCTCCTTCTCCCTCTGCCCTTCCCCCTGCTCATGCATGCACACACCCTCTCTCTAAATAAATAAAATCTTAAAAAAAAAAAAAGGTATCTTTTTACATCTCTAAGAATTACAAATTTTAGAGTCAAATGGGCATTACAGATTATCTAATTTAATTTTCTTACTGAGGAAACTGAGGCCCAAAGAGATAAAATCAGAAACTATGAGAAGCAGGCTTATTGTTCTATGTCACTGCATTGCTTCTGCTGCTCAGTATATGGTAAATCCTAAAAAAAAATTTATGAAATTGAAAATCACAACTTGAAGTACTATGATATACAGTACTATAGATACATGTAAATTAGAAATTTTGTAATTAAAATACAGTACCTATGAATCTACCCTGGCCTTTACATTACCAAGAAATACATTAAAAAAATTTTTGTTTGTAAGCCAGCAAAATATAATGAAAAAAGGACAAAGAGTTAAAAAGTCAGATGCTGTTACTCATTAGGCTTATGATGCAAAGGTAGTAAGTAACAGAACTATAACTGAAAATGGGACGATTTAGATCCAGAGTAAAACAGTGACTTATCTAAGACCACAAATTAACTTATTGATTGTGCTAGGTATAGAACTTCGGTTTTCTTACTCCAGACTCTGAGACCAGTGTTCTCATTTATAAAATGGGGACAGTGACTTAAAATTTCTTGGGATCCATGCTATGCATAAAAGGAGGCTGGTCTTTCTGCTATTTTATTCATATCAAGTTCTTTTACAAGGTCCACAAGGAGTCAGGTTATACAGATTCAGAACAAGGGAAGCTTGTATTTTAAGATTCAACTATATTCCTGAAGATATACATTTAGATTTCAAGCTCAGGTCAAATACACAATACTGCTGGAAGTTAAGACAATTAATCTATTTTATCATTCAGTTGAGGGGAATATTCTAAAAATGACGCTGTTTTTCTTCTTCATACACTCCATTTAGAAATTCTTTTAAATGAAAAGTGAAACATTTGCTCAGAAACTAAACATTTATGCATTTATAACCATTTATTATTGCAGCAGATAACTAATGCTTATTTATCTGTCTTAACAAATGTATTTTGGTTTTATTTTATTTCCCATAAGAGATCATAAGAACCTCTGCCTAGAGGACAGAGATTATTTTTAAAATGCACTCCAAATTACTTTCCACAAAATACCCTAAGAGGATTAGCAAAGGATAAAAATTAATTCTCTATAAAAAGCCTTGAAAATTTTAAAGTTGAAACTTCATCTGTTTCAATTCAAAATTTAAAACCTTATTAAAAGCTAATGTTATGGGGGAGCCTGAGTGGCTTAGTCGGTTAGGTGTCAGACTTTGGCTCAGGTCATGACCCCAGGGTCCTCCCATGTCAGGCTCCTTACTCAGCGGGGAGCCTGCTTCTCTCTCTCCCTGCTGCTCCCCCTGCTTATGCTTTCTCTCCCTGTCAAATAAATAAATAAAATCTTAAAAAAAAAAAAAAAGTAATGTTATGATTCTAGCAAATATATGAACTTCAGAAAAGAAGTAGAATATTAGTTTTAAATTTTAAGTTCCTGACATTCCATAATTTTTCTATTCTAAACAAGCCAGTAAAGATTTCTGTGAAGTTCTTTTTTTAAGAATTTGTTCCCAACCCTGTCCTCACCTTGCATAATTAGAGAATTTAACCATTATTACAGTCTGTTTTTTCCTTAACTATTTTATTACATATGAATATCCAATACTTTCATGCAAGTTTAAAAGGCAAGAGCTTTAAAAAAAAAAGCATATTTTTCTATCAATAATATACTGCTTGAGAACTTAAGTTTAAATTTAAACAAACAAAAAAAAACAGTACTGGGGCGCCTGGGTGGCTCAGTGGGTTAAAGCCTCTGCCTTCGGCTCAGGTCATGATCTCAGGGTCCTGGGATAGAGCCCCATATCAGGCTCTCTGCTCAGCAGGGAGCCTGCTTCCTCCTCTTTCTGTCTGCCTTTCTGCCTACTTGTGATCTCTGTCAAATAAATAAATAAAATCTTAAAAAAAAAGTTTAAAAATGTTTTTAAAAAACAGTATTTAAGCTTTAAATATAGTTCTTATAACTATATAAAATTAGTAACTGAATAACATCAAAGAAGAAAATAACTGCTGATAGGAAATCAATGTCAGCACTTAAGCATAACTGACTGGAGCAAGCTTTAAATGTAAAGAAATGCCTGTATACCTGCATTCTGTTAAGGAGAAAAACACTAAATGATAGCTAAACCATATAGTCTTTTCTACATGTGAGGCATTGTTACAAGCATCTTACATATATTAACTCACTAATCCTCACAACAACACTGTGAAGTAGGCATTGTTATCCCCATTTTATAGATAAAGAAACTAAGTGACTTGTCTGAGATTACACAGTTAGAAAGTAGAGAGCTAGGATTTGAGGGCAAAAATTAGTCCATATTTTAAGTATCCTGACTAATATCTGTCATATATTCATGAAATAATTCATTAATATTTTTAAATTGGCAAAAATTAATTGTGTTAAATTATAAAGCAGCATAATGACTTATCTCTAAAGATAAGAATCTTAGAAATCAAGACTTAGTCAAATACAAGTATTAGTGAATTACAGAAGAAAACAACTGACAAACTTTGTATTGGATTGCTGAAAATAACTGTGGCTTTAGGTTTAAACAAAAATGGGTCTTCAAAACAATTATGCTGCTTATATTTTACCTTGAAAAACAGTAGCCTTTAAATGAAATTATTTTAATCTAAAGTATTAGTAACCATTAAACAAGCAAAACAAGAAAAAAGTTTTTAAATAAATTTTTAAAAAACTTTTGAACATTGATAAAATGCTTCCTATGGAGCCTACAAAGTGCTAGAAATGTCAAGTTTTATCTCCGGATTTCCTTAATAATGTTTAGTATGAAAAGTGTTAGAAATTATTCTGGAAATTACTTCTGGAATAGTTTTTCTTTCCTGAATATTCTGTTTCAAAGCAAAGTTTTCTTTGTTATTTTGAATGATAAACTCTAAACTAAAGCTTGCAATGTGTAAAAAAAATTTCTTCCCACTAGAATTACGCTTCTTCAGGATTTTGTTTGTATCAACATCACAATATCCCCAGTGCTTGAAATAACTCTTATCACACAGTAGAGGTTTAGTACACTAACACTGGTAAAGTACAGCATGTCTTTTATAATAAAAATTAGTAGCTGCTAATTCATAAAATATCAACCTAGTTCCTCAGGAAAATAAATCTCTTAAGTTATAACACTAACACACCACTAGGAAATTTAAATAATTTTATAAAACAGGTACAGAATCAAGAGCCAAATCCCTTTTACCTAAAGTTAAATTCTATTTTTGACCAATCATAAATACTAGTTGAATTCATAAAAATCATTTATATTAGTTTACAAAGAAGTTCATACCATTTTAAAGCTGAAGTTTTTTTCTGGATTTACCTAAAGGAAATGACAATGTCCTTTATGTAATTAAAAAATGTTTTTGCCTATTTGGGTAATATGGCAATGTACTTTCAAGGTAAGAACCACAGAGCATCCATGTTTCCAATTTTATTACTAACAGAGTCTAATAAAGACTCCTCAAGACTGGATGTTCAACTTACAGGTAATTCAAAGCAGTATCTACATCACCAAAATCATGGAAAAACAGTCTATGCTGATGTTTTGTTGCAATTGTGAGTCTTTTTGCTTACATTTTGGTCACTGACAGCATAAAGAAATGCTATTGATTTTTCTAAATTGTTCTTATATTGGCAACTTTGTTGAACTTTTATAGATTCTAGCAGTTTATTAACTCGGTTTTCCTAGTCATTAAATCAGGAAGGCTCCTTCTGATGCCCCATAATTCTCTGGCTTAGAGAAATTAATAAATTTCAACTCACAAAAAAATTAAAAGCAACAAATCAACCTCAAATAACTTTAATTTTGAACACTAAAACTTAAACCGCTGAACTATCTTCTACTCTTTCATCCTTCTAATACTGTTTCCCTTACTCTTAAATTTTGGAAATAGACAAATAACCAATACATTTTTCATGTTAAGAAAATTATACTGGGGGCACCTGGGTAGCTCAGTTGTTAAGTGTCTAATTTCGTCTCAGGTCCTGGAATTGACCCTGCATTGGGCTCTCTGTTCGGTGGGAGGTCTGCTTCTCCCTCTCCCACTCCCCCTGCTTGTGTTCCCTCTCTTGCTGCATCTCTGTCAAATAAGTAAATAAAACCTTTTTAAAAAAATTAATTAAGGGGTGCCTGGGTGGCTCAGTGGGTTAAGCCTCTGCCTTCAGCTCAGGTCATGATCTCAGGGTCCTGGGATCAAGCCCCGAGTTGGGCTCTCCGCTCTCGGGGAGCCTGCTTCCCAGCCTCTCTGCCTGCTTCTCGGCCTACTTGTGATCTCTCTGTCAAATAAATAAATAAAATCTTTAAAAATATATTAATTAAAGAAAGAAAATAAAATTACACTGTTTGGGGGGCGCCTGGGTGGCTCAGTTGTTTAAGCGTCTGCCTTCAGCTCAGGCCATGATCCCAGGGTCCTGGGATAGACCTCCACATAGGGCTCCCTGCTCTGCAGGAAGCCTGCCTCTCCCTCTCCCTCTCCCACTCCCCCTGCTTGTGTTCCCTCTCTCGCTGTTTCTGTCTCTGTCAAATAAGTAACTAAAACCTTAAAAAAAAAAGAAAGAAAGAAAGAAAGAAAGAAAATTACACTGTTTATAAACATGTTATATAATGCCATTTTAAGTTAGCTTCAAGTTTTGAGACGTACTTTAAAAACTAATACAAATTGGTGAGTGCTGTGAAGTGTGTAAACCTGGTGATTCACAGACCTGTACCCCTGGGGATAAAAATATATGTTTATAAAAAATAAAAAATTAAAAATTAATACAAATTATTCCAGCAAAAACAAAATAAATTTGATTTAGAATTATGCTAGAGCAAGCAGATTACAGGTAGAAAATCTATAAAAGATTACTATCACATGTTGATGATAACAAAGAAATCCTTGGTTGTGTAAAGAAGGGCCTACTTGTTTGGTTGGAGGTGGAAAATTCTCCTCCTGATTAGGTAGAACTGAGGAACAGGATGGGGCATGAGAGATAACATTTTCTTTCTTCTGATATTCAGAAAATAAAAGTAGAAAGATCAAAATATTTTGCTCTACAGAGCTCAATTCAAATAATGAAGCACTATTAAATAACATTAGCAGCCTACATAAAACAGCCTAGAGAGACTAGAGTCTAACAGCAAGTATGACAAACAAGTTAGCAGTTGAGAACAAGTTCAAAGAAAGTAAATCTGTAAACTTAATTTCCAGGTGACAAACCCACACTACTTACTTAGAAAATAGTAAGAATCAGTTGGAAAAGCATAAACAAAGTCAGGTGGCCACCCTGCTTATGTTTTGTTTTGTTTTTACATCACTTCTTTCATTAAAGTGCTACTTTTGGCAATAAAAGCTTATTTGCTTAAGAACAATTCCTGAGATTTCTGGCTTTTCTATAATCCATTTATCAGGAAAAGAAAGACTGCTTAGCCTAGTCTACCAAATGTTTAAAAGCATAATCTAGTTTAGGAATGAAGAGTATGCTTGGCCAGACACCTGTATTACTTGTAGAGTTTTAAAAAATAATGTTAGATGCCTGTGTAACCCCCAGCATATTATATCAAAACCTGAGGCAGATGCCTGGGAAAAAAATATTATTTTAATTGTTACACATGAGTCTATTGTTAAGAACTGATGAAAAATAAAGCAAATGCCTTTGAACTAGTCCCCCACCTTAAGAAAAACTCTTCAAGGATATTCAGCTATTTAAATAGTTTGGTTTGTATAAAACTATAAATAACATAAATAACATCACATAACAGTGTAGGTAGAATGGACATCTAAACAAGAATACTGGAGGAAAAAGAAGGGCTGGACAGAAATAGGGTGCTTTAAAAGCTGATGGTCCATTTTTTAGAATCTCAGTGTTTAAAAAAAGGCGGGGATGCCTGGGTGGCTCAGTTGGTTGGGCATCTGTCTTTGGCTCACGTCATGATCCCAGGGTCCTAGGATCTAGTCTGACATTGTGCTCCCTGCTCAATGGGGAGTCTGCTTCTCCCTCTGCCTGCTGCTTACCCTGCTTGTGCTCTCTCTGACAAATAAACAAATAAAATCTTAAAAAAGGGGGGGGGTCACACAGCTTCCTTCTACCTGCATAAGTATTCAAGAGTATCAGGTATATATTTTTCCAGAGAACTCCACTTCTAATCAAAAGCTAGAAGACTATCTATGAGTATTTTCACTGTTTTTTGGTGAAGCAGTTACAGAAACCTCAGCTCCTGATCTTAAATGATGTGCCCAGGAAATATATTATTGAGTTCATTTAGCCTGCTAATATGAGGGAGAGACCTAAAACTATGAAAAATTTTCCTTTGCAGTTCATTTTAACTCTCTCTGTACAGTAACTATTCTACAGTAAAATTTACTCAATCCTTGGAAGGAAACATAAGCAAATCGTTTGGTTAAGAATCTAAAACTGTGGCAGTTTTCTTTTTAAAATTTAGCACTATTTTTTTTTTAATTTCTCTTCATAGAACTTCTTTTTCCTTTCCCTACCTCTCCCCCTTATGGTCTTGCCTCCCCCTTCACTCCCTTCAATGCACCTAACACCAGAAAAACCAAAGGCCAGGCCTTCAGTTTGCCTCCAATAATAATAGGGGCAATGAAAAATATCCAATAATCCAGATTTCTACTGTATAAGCGTGTATAAGAGTAATCCTGTCCCATTTTCACAGCTAATTTTTAAAATTATGAGGTCAGTTCAATGTCTTGCAAATTTGTTCTCTCTGGAACCTAAATGCTTTAGAATGTCAATGTGTGTACCTGGGAAAGCTCTCCATATTAAATAAGTTTGAGAAATAAACAGTTGTGAGGAGGGCATGTTTTTGTGTGTTTCTTTTTAAAAACTGCACTTCTAGAATATATTGATACACACTATAAATTTTTAATTCATACGACTTATTAAGATCTCCCAGAAAGTGTTGTAAATTTACACAACTGCACAGCAAATGCTGAATTCATTCACAAGTCACTTCTCAGTAAAGAAGAGTTTTTGCTGCTACTTTATATGTTCCTTGCCCCTTTTAATCCTTAAAGAAAAATGGTTTTTACTAAAAATGACCAAGTCTAATTATGCTTTATGTCTTATATGTATACATGCACAAATAACCAGAAGCAACTGTATTACAAGTTATCAATAGATAAGCACTGGTTTGGAGGAATATGTGTATTTTTCAAATTCTTTTCTATATAATCCATATTTTCTAAAATTAACAGTAGTTTGATAATCATATATAAAGTTTGTTTTTATTTGGTGACTGATATTTCACCATTATCTAACTCTTTAAATCTATCATAGAATGCATGTTACCCCAAATGAAGGAAATGAAAACAACAAACACAACTGCCACTTAGAAAACTCCTTTCAAACACCATTCCTAAAACACCTTCCCCATTAAATCGTTAAAAGGTAATCTTTCTGAATTATGTATTTACAGTGAAGCAAGGATTCTGAAATAGGCACTTATCCTAGTTAAGACACTACCTGACAACATTTTAAAGGCAACAACTCATGTTTATTTTAGCTTTTAAAAAATATTTCAGCACTTAACATGCATATTTGCTAAAATATTATTTAAGTTACAGACAAGAAAGTTTGCAAAGCCCCTAAGATTCTGAGGAAAAAAAAAATTTCTTGTCAGTTTTAACACAGCAGGGGACTATTTCATCCAAACATTAAGAATTAGTGGCCAAGAATTAGTGTCTGGGTGGCTCAGTGGGTTGAAGCCTCTGCCTTCGGCTCAGATCATGATCCCAGCGTCCTGGGATGGAGTCCCGCATCAGGCTCTCTGCTCAGCGGGAAGCCTGCTTCTCCGTCTCTCTCTTCCTGCCTCTCTGCCTACTTGTGATCTCTGTCTGCCAAATAAATAAATAAAATCTTTTTTAAAAAATACAAAATAATAAAAAGAATTACAAGGGGTGCATGGGTGGCTCACTTGGTTAGGCAGGCTTCTGCCTTCCTTTGGCTCAGGTCATGACCCCAGGGTACGGAATCAAGCCCCACATTGTGTTGGGCTTCCTGCTCAGTGGGGCATCTGCTTCTCCTTCTCCTACTGCCCCTCCCTCCCCTTGTGCACTCACACGCTCCCGCACTCTCTCATAAATAAATAACATCTTTAAAAAAAAAAAAGAATTAGTGGTCAAAATTCATTTCAGTTTTCCTAAACATATCAAAAATGGTTTGCAGTAAATGCCTTAAATATGTTTTTTAAAACTAAAAAAAAAAAAAAAAAAAAGCCTGAAGAAAAAAATATATTTAAGAGACATTTACAACAAATTGGGAGTTTCTTTTAGCTATAAATAATTTAGTTATAAGAAGAGAAACATTGTTTTGTCCATTTATGTAATTGAAATTATAATTTGACTCAATCAACAAAATCAGTGCTACTTACATAGGAAGGTACAGCACCTAAAATGAAGCACCAAAGAGACAAAACATTCAAATTCTTTATTTGTAGCTAAGCATCCTATGTAACAAAAATATGTGCTGTTTTCTTCTATATATTAAAATTTAAATTATTTCATTTATGTATTTCCAATCTTACTACTCTTTACATTGATAGCTTAAATTATTCAGGTAGCCTAATCTTACTGGTGTCAAATACAAATTCATTCATCATCAAATACTTATTGAGCATCCAGGTTTGAATTTGAGACCAAATTTCCTATTCTATCATTATCATCCATAAAACTCCATAGTCAGCTATCAATTTCATTATAAGATTCTGGCAGAGATTCATTATTTCTATTATACTTTGGTTCTAAAAAATAATATTGAATACTTCTCAAAAACATCATAAATATATATCTAATATTTATATATCTAAGTATTTACCTAAGTATTTATCAATCAAGGTATCTTGAACTAGAAAACACAAACATATCACATCCAATAACTGAATATTGTATTTTCTCATTTTCAGGAAAATAAAATACTAAGTTTTTTTCAGTTACAGTATTTTCAAAGGATACCAACCACAACAGTGTCTATGTATCTACGTATATTCACCTCTCAATATGTATCCCTCTGGTTTGGTTGAAATATCTGATATTATATCACAGATGGTGGAAAGCACTTCAACTAAAATAACATGATTAATAAAAATGCACCTTCCCTTTGGAGCACTTGGGTGGCTCAGTTGGTTAAGTGCCTGACTTGATTTCGGTTCAGGTCATGATCTTGGGTTCTGGGATCAAGCCCCATGTAGGGCTCCATGCTCAGTGAGCAGTCTACTTCAAGATTCTCTCTCCCCCTCTGCTCTTCCCAGCTCCCACCCCACTCTTGATCTCCCTCTAAAACAAATAAATAAATCTTTAAAAAAAAAAAGAGGGGGGGCACCTTTCCTCACATAAGCCTTCAATCCATCAGAAACTGAAAGGATGAAGACAGGTTGATTAAGAGAAAAAAAAAAAAAGCCAACCTCACCAAAAATGACAATGTCAACAAAACATTCCTAAGAAGAGTGATAAGAAAGTACCTAAAAATGTACAAGTCATTTTCTTCCAGCTAGCACATTTTGCATAGTAACTATTCAACATATTTGCTTCTGCCTAAAAGACAAGACACTATATGATTTTATTCACACAAAAATTATTTTTTTAAAAAAGCTAATCCACAGTGATAGAAATCAAAAGCAATTGTGGGAAGGAGGGGTAAAGACCTGAAAATGTCACTTGGAAATTTGGGGGATAATGGAAATGTTCTATATTTGTTTAGGATGATGGTTAATAGGGGCGTATACAATTCTCAAAAATCACTGAACTGAACCCAGGACCTATACATTTTATTAAATGTTAATTAAACCTTATTAAAGAGCAGATCATCTAGCCCTGTACTGGGGATCAAGGGCCTGAGGCAGAACTGAAAAGCTGACCAGGTTTTGAGGTTTCTTAAAACTTGGGGCTTCATAGCATGGTTTCTTTACTTGGCTTAAAAATGAGTTCTTATAATTCTATACACTATTATAATCTAATATAAAGAAAAAGATTGATTCCAAAGCAACTCTAAGATTTGGGAACTTTTCTCAATTACTGATTCCCCTTGCTTACTTCCATTACTACAGATGATGGAGATAAATTATTCAAGATTTACCATATTATTAGTCAAAACAATGGGAAATTAAAAGTCAAGGTTCTGATTGTTACCTTCCAAGTCATCTTTTGTCAAACATCTATAATAACATAAATATACATTACTATTTCTTTTAACCACCTAAGAAGAAAAAACTCAACTGTAAACAGAAAAAAATTTACAACCAAAAATAGTGGACATTGGCACAGCACTAAACTTAGCACTTCCAGAATGAACTGCCAGGATAGCATTAGAATTCAAATAACTCAAAATGTTGATTTCTCAACCATTTTCCCATTTCCCACACCTCCCCCAAAGAAATTAACTTTGAAGAGTTTATTTGATTAAGCAAAATTTGAAAGCAGAAGGATTAAAAAGTGAAAAGGTGGTGCAGAAATTAGCAGAGGTGGCACTACCTGAAAGCTCATCAGAAAGGGGAGTGAGAACAATATCAGGCAAGAAGGGTTTGGAAGTATGGATCAGAACAGGAGCACTTTTAGCACTGCGTATATAGGCCGATGGCAGAGCACATTCACCAATGGATCGGCTTCTCATGGCTTTAAAAAAGGAAAAGAAAGAAGTGGGGAAGGAAAAAAGAAGAGTGACTATAATGAAAGGCTTGTGTCACAGAAAAAGCAGCAACAGAGAAAACTAAAAGATACAAAGGAAGGAAATTTTAAATTAAAACATTTCAGCACGGCAAATACTGGCAAGCTGTAAGAAAAGAAATCAGAGAACACATGACATTTTGAATGTAAAGTTTTTGGTGTAAAGCAGGAAAATGCTTTTTTTATTAGCAGTTACAATGGTATAGCATTAAACATGAGCAGACACTTTAAATTAGCACTATGTTCTCAAAACCAAGGGTTGAATAGTTCATTGAATGGAAACACTGATAAGAACTCAATATTATTAGTTCAAAGAAATTTTTGGTACTATATTCAGGCATTTCTCTGAGACATTATGTGGCAATTGTGAGTCTTTCTTCTTAATGAAGCTGAATTCCAAAAACAAGTAATTCCTACCTTCATGCTCCTCCCTAACAAAGTTTCAAAGTCACCCCAGGTCATTTTTAGAACATTTTATGTAATTCATAATCTAAAGGATTGAATCTCATGGTTAGTATTCGATCTTGGTAGGAGAAGAAAGCTTACTTAAATCCACATCTCTTATTTATGTTAAAGCGTAACAGTATATAGGACGCCTGGGTGGCTCAGTTGGTTAAGCATCGGACTTCAGCTCAGGTCATGATCCTGGGGTCCTGGGATTGAGCTCCACAACAGGCTCCCTTCTCAGTGGGAAGTCTGCTTCTCCCTCTCCTTCTGCCCCTGTCCCTGCCTGTACTCTCTCTTTCTCTTTCAAATAAATAACTTAAAAAAAAAAAAAAAGTTTAACAGTATAATTTAAAACTTTTACGTATTTATAGAAGATAGAATTTGCAATCTGGATGAAAAATCAAGTCACTGAGAAATAGAAACAAGTTTGTGCTAATTCAGATCTGAAGTACCTAATACAAAAACTTTAAAATTAAGTTCTTAAAGATAACTTAAAAACCGGATTACTTTTAAAAAATTACATTTGTACTTGCATTTGGTAGTCTCATGTAAGGAGTCATCAGTTCTCACAATTAAAGACAAATTTTAGCACACTTAGAAATAAATTAATAGTCAAGCTTATACTTCCCAAACAAGTTTTTAACTTAACTTCCAGTTTAGGGATTCTTGAACAAATGATGGTATGCATAGTGTTCTGTATGAATAGAGGACTTAAAAGAAATAATACTCCATAATATTCATAAAATATGACAATTTTTAAAATTTGAGCATTAATATCAATTCAAAATCTTGGCTTTCCTGGTTAATGGAAACTCTTGGTTCCCTCCCTGAGGCCTAAATTCCTTAGCCTGTCACACAAGGACTATGGGACTAGGTACACGGATCACTGCAATTGCATCTTCTCCTCCTGTTCTCACATGCTGCTGCCACAGAGAATTTTTATACTGCTTCCTGAAATGCTCTTTCAAAACAGCATGGCTTTGTGAATTCATAATATCCTTGGTCTTCTTTTCCTCCTGACAGTCCTTCTTACTCAAAATGTCATTTTATCTGTGAAGCTTTTCTAACTTTCCCACATAATTAAATGTACTGGCAATACAGCAATACACAAAACAGTTAAGCATCCCTGCTTTTGCAAAGCTTACAATCTATTTTTAGTGGATTGTATGTTTTTTATGTCAGCCTCCCAACTTTTCAAACACACAACTATATCCTCTGATTTTTATAAGCCTACCTAGCACGTGGCATATATGAGCTTAATAAAAGCTTATTGAATGAATGAATATCTGTATCTGGGGAGTCTAGCATAATTATTTGTAAAAGAAAGGTTTCAATTGCAAACATATAGAGGAGTAAATAAAAAAAGATACTTAAAACTAAATTGATTCTTTTAAAACTAATTTGATTCAATTTGCTATTCTACAGAATTATAAGTTTTCTTCTATTTTTTTCCTTTGGGTTAGATGGTTCTTTGGATATAACAATTCCTTTTATTTCTTCTTTCCTACCACCAACTTGAAGAGCTTGGGCATTTTCCTTGGAACTTTCCATAATCGCAGTGGTTTAAGTTTGTTATGATTCCAGATGAATTCTACAAAAATGTACCCCTCTATTTTTTTTTTTTTTTTTTTGCTATACTACAGGTCTTACTACAGGCATACCTGAAAATCTGCCCAGTACCTCACAAAGCCATCTAACCTGCACTACAGAAAATTACTTACGATGAATTAGATACTAGGATTTCTGGGGATTTACTAATCTAAAGCTCAGGTCAGAAATCTCCAGAAAGCCACTGACTTTCCTACTGCCACATACACTCCTAAGCCACACACATCAGTGATCTTCAATCTGTAATATGTGTCTTATGTAGATGAAAGGGCAGCATGAAAAATAAAACATCAAGAAGTAAAAACAAAATTTTAAACATATAACCATGACAATTTTTGAAGGCTTTTTATTTTTACCCTTCTCAAAAAAATGAATAAAAAAGAAAAATAGATGCATTCCACATAAATTCATCTTGGATCATAAAACAAACACATTATGTCAAAAACTGTAACCTTCATTCAAGAGTTCCCATGCAATGTCAGAAATTCATAAACAGCAAGTATATCAAATCATTAAAAGTACACAAACACAAAATAAATAGAAGGAAGGCAACTCTGGCCTTTTCTCACTTCTAAAATTATACAGTTCTCCATATTTACAATTAAATAAAATTCACATCATACATACATGTCTACTTGAAGAAAATACCTTTGTAAGTCCCCGCAAACTAAGGCTCAAGATTATAATAAAAGTAAAGGAAAAGGAAAATCTGAAAACAGAAACAGTGATATATTTGTTTCAACAGTTGATGAATATGATTCAGGCCCTGAATCATAACTGCAAACAAGTTATTACTTCTCACAAACATATTCTAAAGTTAAGTCTAAAGTAAGTCCTAAATTCATTGCATCTTCTTTAATAATGTGCTGGCCTAAGTAAAACCTTAGACAAGAGTATACTAGAATGTATATACTTTATCACTGAATTTTTAACTGTGTATACACTATGAACATAAAATTTTTAAAATATTTTAAGAAAATATATATTGGAATACTCCTAAATTAATCTGCTGCCTCTTTTAAAAGTGTCTTCCAACTTATACAGGCACTTTTCTGAACAAAACTTTTAATACATCAACTTTTTATTTGATAGGTTTATTTAATGAACGAGCCAGACAAGATGTTTTGGCATAGGTACCAGAAAGTAAACACAGTCAGGTAGGAATTTAAGATCAGTATTTTGCTCACTATATGTTTTATAAAGATTAGAAATATGCCAACATGTTAATGACTGTTTCTCATTGGACAGCTCGTTGACACTTTCTTAAACTTTACATTCCACACTAACCACAAATTACTTCTATAATCAGAAAAATTATGTAAGGGAGTTTAAAAAAAATAGATATTTTAAGTAAAACAAAGTAAAATTTTAAATTTAAAAGAAGAATTCTGGGGGCGCCTGGGTGGCTCAGTGGGTTAAGCCCATGCCTTCAGCTCAGGTCATGATCCCGGGGTCCTGGGATCGAGTCCCGCGCATCAGGCTCTCAGGGAGCCTGTTTCCTCCTCTCTCTCTCTGCCTGCCTCTCTGCCTACTTGTGATCTCCCTCTGTCAAATAAATAAATAAAATTAAAAAAAAAAAAAAGAAGAAGAATTCTGTCCTAACCAATACACAAATATTTTTTATTAAATGTGACAGTAATATAAAACAAAGAAAGCCATTTCAGATGTAATCAACATCTTCCTAAGAATCTCAAAGTGATTCTATACAAAAAATTTAAATATTATATTAATTTTAATTCATCCATATCCTTATTATTTTATCATTTCTCATTATTCTTGACATAGACAATTCTATGCTTATTTTATAGACAGAAAACAACTGTGAAAATATAATTCTTTTGAAGGATTTAAAATTAACTGTGATTTTTAAAAAATTAACTGTGATTTTTAATTCTTCTAAATTTCTTTAAAATTATGTGTTTTTCACAGATTACCATTAAATATAGATATATTTCCACACACACACAAAAAAGTGCTCCGGCCATAAAAATCATGGACTACAGGGGTGCCTGAGTGTCTGAAGTTAGTTAAGCATCTGACTTCAGCTCAGGTCATGACCTCAGAGTCCTGGAATAAAGCCCTGAGGTGGACTCTGGATCAGTGGGGAGTCTGCTTTTCCCTCTCCTTTTGCCCCTCCCCCTGTCGGTATACTCACATACCCACATTCTCTCTTGCTCTCAAATAAATAAATAAATCTTTAAAAAAAATCATAAATTGTAAAACCTAAAGTAATTTCAAGCAATTTTGTTTCAGGCATATAAGGTAGTATCATTCCCATTACACAGATGAAGTAAATAAAGCCTAGGAAGTTCAAAATTATCTAGCTATTAAGTGATGAAAGTAAGAATAAAAAAAGAGATTAGGACAAAACCTTATTTTTCATTGCAGCACTCTTTTTACTACAATTCAGATGAAGTTATAAGTCTCTGAGAGGAAGAAGATTAAGATGGTAGCTAGGTCCAGAGTATACTAAATGATCCTACATCCAGAAATTCTTCCCATCATTGCTCTTTTGCTGCTACTTCCAAGATTATAGAAATATCTTCCATGTCTACAAAAAGCTGCAAGGAACCTAGCAACAACCTCTACCTTGGTCTCAGCCATCTGCAAGCAGAGAGCACGAATTCCTAGTTGGAAGTGTGTGAAGCCAACCTAATTATGTAACTGTAGCACTGAAAACTTAGCTACCCTAATTTCCCCTGTTACTGAGTATATTTACTTAGTAAAAATTCTACCAGTTAATGCATGAGTTCTGTAAAGTGAATCAGGGTTCTATTTCTTCAGTTCTGTAAAAAACAGTTTAAAATTATTGATACCCACAGTAAAATAAACTACATAAAAATGCTAATGTAAGATAAATCTTAATAGCATACATGGGTAACAGCAGGTCATTAGACTCTTGAATACTAATGAAAAAAAAAAGGGTTTGCTATAGAAGTTTCTCCTTTAATGACCAAACTGATAAGAACATTATGTATTTACATACATTGTTACTAAGGACTATAAAGATATTGCCCTGTACAATTCTCATTATTTTTAAGAGTACATACCAACGGTTTTTTGCCGTACTATACTCCTTGCCTTTTCGGTTCCTGGGGAACCAGTGGTTGTTGCACTTCTCTGTCTCATTGGGGCTTGGCCAGGCTGATCACGACTCCACCCTCTAGAAAATGACTTGTCAACTGAAACTTTCTGAAATTCATGTCCAACTCCTAGAAATGCAGATTTTCAATTTCAGTATACCGTCACCTGATTAATAATCTCTTCAAATTATGCATTCTACCTTACCTCAGATTCTTGGGTTTCTCATAAAAAGCATTTTAAAGTATCAAGTTAAATGCCTGTGTACCATAAGGCTTTTTAAAATACACTTTATGTAAAAATCATATTCCAAAACTGATACAGAATTCTAAAATTACAACATCAAAAATAAACTATTATTAAATCCTTTGCCATCCATTTATTTCATTAAAAAAGAAACATTTGGATAAGCAAAAAAGTTTAAGAAATGAGGGACGCCTGGGTGGCTCAGTTCGTTAAGCGGCTGCCTTTGGCTCAGGTCATGATCCCAGGGTCCTGGGATTGAGTCCCATATCCGGCTCCTGGCTTGGCAGAGAGCTTGCTTCTCCCTCCCACTTTGCCTGCTGCTCTCCCTGCTTATACTCTCCCTTTCTGTTAAACGAATAAATAAAACCTTAAAAAAATTCTTTAAAAAAAAAAAAAAAGTATAAGAAATGAGTTAACCAAAAGTCATCCTATGGTGGAAGTTACTACATCTCTACCTGCCAATAATAGCCAGTTGGGAAATAAATAGTCAGGAAAAAGTATTTTGGTCACTTAATGAACTACCATGGACAACTGTTAAATAGGAAGTATGACTCAGGTTAAAATCTCTAGCCAGCAACTACTTATTAAGAGTGAAAAATATAGGGACACCTTGGTGGTTCAGTGGGTTAAAGCCTCTGCCTTTAGCTCAGGTCATGATCTCAGGGGATTTAGCCCCTCTCTGCTCAGCAGGGAGCCTGCTTCCTCCTATCTCTCTCTGCCTGCCTACTTGTGATCTCTGTGTGTCAAACAAATAAATAAAATCTTAAAAAAAAAAAAAGAGTGAAAAATACAGGGGCGCCTGGGTGGCTCAGTGGTTAAAGCCTCTGCCTTCAGCTCAGGTCATGATCTCAGGGTCCTGGGATTGGAGACCCGCATTGGGCTCTCTGCTCAGCAAGGAGCCTGCTTCCCCCTCTCCCTCTGCCTGCCTCTCTGCCTGCTTGTCATCTCTCTCTCTGACAAATAAATGAAGAAAATCCTTTGAAAAAAAAGGAGCGAAAAATACTAACACAACAAGGATTATAAAAACATGTAGTAACAATATAATCACTATGTCATTGTCCCTCTCCCCCATTTTAACACTCAATAGATATATAATCCACACCTAGGGAATGTTTATTTTTAGTCAAAACTAAGAAAATGTTTTCAAAAGAATTTTTCAAATAATTCTTTTTAAATAGAGTAACATGAACTGACCTAAATTCTAACGAAAAAGTTTCATATGATAAAAAGGAAGAGCATTTTATAAATTTCCATTTTGGTTAATTATTTAAAATAAAATATTTAAGATTCTAAATTGTTTATTTAAATTTTAGCTAGATATATACAGAACACTTTATTTCTCATCAAAATTACTAATGATTTTGAAGTTCTTCAAGAAAAAAATTACAAGGTACCTACATGATTTATTGCCGAAAATTTTTAATCTGCAGGGAAGAGTTAAAAGAAAACATAATGGTTTACCATTCCTTGTCTCCCTAGCCTGATTTTCCCAGACCAAATTATTTAAACAAATTTATGGGGAGCATCTCTGTGGACAACTCTTACCTTTCCCTTTGTGCTTTTTTTGCTTCTGTTCACTCAGCTTATCCAAGGGTAAATCACTGAGATCCAAACTATATAAATTTCTAGCTAAAACTTTAGTTAGTGTTTCCATAGTCAGTGACCACTCAGTGGCTAACTCTTCCCAATAGGTCAGTGACGATAATACTGAAAGTAAGTCATCCCATAGTTCTCGAGAGATGTACACATTAAGATTTGCTTTGATCCAGGCAACGATAAGAGTCTATAAAGACAAAAAAGTAACAATGAAATATGCTCAAATTCAGATATTCAATTATAAAAAAAATTACCTAAGAACAAGCAGAATTTAAAAATCCCATAATATCCATGATCCCTTCTTGGTATATAATACTTACAAAGGAATTCATGCAATCATTACTATTTACTATAAATTTCAACAACTGCCAACACCCAACATTCTAGAAATTAGGATAAGTTATCAAAACTGAAAAGAATTATCTCTAAAGTTGTAACTATCCTTGATGCTGTATTACATTAATGTTAAATAAATGCTGCTTAAAAAAAGTCTCCACACTCGCGGCGTCTGGGTGGCTCGGTGGGTTAAAGCCACTGCCTTCGGCTCGGGTCATGATCCCAGGGTCCTGGGATCGAGCCCCGCATCGGGCTCTCTGCTCGGCGGGAAGCCTGCTTCCTCCTCTCTCTCTGCCTGCCTCTCTGCCTATTTGTGGTCTCTGCCTGTCAAATAAATAAATAGAATCTTTAAAAAAAAAAAAAAAAGTCTCCACACTATAAAAATTTTGAAACTACTGGGTTGAATTATTTACTAATGCTTATTGGGCTAAACTGACCAAAGGCTTTCTCAAACTAAGGATGAAACTCTGTATATAATATGAACATTCTAAAAACAAGTTACTGGAGATACATTTAATGAAATGTTTCTGAAAAATTATACATAAAGAATAAAATTAAATTTCATTTTGAAGATACCAGAAGAATTAAAGGCACTTTGTAAAATATCCAATCACACAATAAAAAACGTATTCATTGAAGGGCAGAAATTACATCACCCCTGAGATTTTAGGGACTTCTACTGAAGATATAACCTCCTATTGAAGTTTTTCAAAAGCTTAACTCTAATTTTTACTAAGGAATTCACATAAAATTTATACATTAAATGCCAGATGAAAATGAGCAGAGTTCACAGCACGAATAGCAGTAACTAGTGGCTTTCCATTCTATCTTACATTATCTATATTTACAGTACAAAAAAGTTATTCCATATAGCAAGCTAAAATTTTGCTCTCCTATAGTTCCAACATCAGGTTAGTTCTAACAATTGGGAAATCTTTTTAAAAAGGGCTAATGAGGGGCACCTGGGTGGCTCAGTGGGTTAAGCCGCTGCCTTCGGCTCCGGTCGTGATCTCAGGGTCCTGGGATCGAGCCCCGCATCAGGCTCTCTGCTCAGCGGGGAGCCTGCTTCCCTCTCTCTCTCTCTGCCTGCCTCTCTGTCTACTTGTGATTTCTCTCTGTCAAATAAATAAATAAAATCTTTAAAAAAAAAAAAAAAAAAAAAAGGGCTAATGAGGGCGCCTGGGTGGCTGGCTCAGTGGCTTAAGCCGCTGCCTTTGGCTCAGGTCATGATCCCAGGGTCCTGGGATCGAGTCCCGCATCGGGCTCTCTGCTCAGCAGGGAGCCTGCTTCCCCCCTTTCTCTCTCTGCCTGTCTCTCTGCCTGCTTGTGATCTGTCAAATAAATAAATAAAATCTTTAAAAAAAAAAAAAAGGGCTAATGAAGTTAAGTGGAGTTTAGATAATAAATGCAATTGGTTTCAAAAGACTATTCACCACTAAGTATAAAATCTTAGGCAAACAAAAATATTTTTTAAAAATAATTTGAGTAACTATACTTATGGCCAAGAATTAGATCTGAGTAGGTTTTTATCTTTGATATTAAGAACCATTTTATCAATGTATTTGTATTTAATGTGTCATCTTAAGAACATATTATTTTGGTATTTCCAAAGAATCCGTAATACATTTAAAGTCAATACTCTATCCTCAGGTTGGAAAACACAATATGTAATTTATAAATATTCAAACTACCACTGACACTTAAAATACAGAAGTGACTAAAGTCTTACAGAATAGCATGATAAGAAAGAATCCTGATCATTAACTACTTTTCCATTACTACAGAAACACTTAGAGTTTTATTTTTCTAACAAGCCAGAGACTTAGAAACTCAAAAAGCAAACAATCAGGCCATTATTCATGAAGCTCCCTGGCAGCTTTTTGCAATCATGTAAGTATGCCACACAACAGAAAAAGTTAAATATCATCAGCCTATTTCAATGTTCTTTTCACAGACGTGGTACTTCCTCCACTCTTATACTAGGTTGTGAGTTTCTATGTACGGCAAATAGTCTGTTTAGATAAGCAACTTTTAATTTAGTTCTACAAAAGATCCTTTAATATGAAATGATCTTTGATTTAAAGCTTTTTTTCCCCAAGTAACAAATTCAGGGCTCAATGAATCTTATAAAAATACATATCTATTCATCTATTTATCTATTTATTTATTTTTATTGCCTGGAAAAGTGGTCCTGCAAGTCGACCTGCCAAGGTCATATTTTTTTTCCCCTGGAACTGTAGAAAAGCTTGTGATGGCATCTTCAGTACAGATTCCGTGACTCTGAGCAATACAAGCAGCATCTGTTCCCTTAAAGTAAAAAAATTAATTAATGTTTCCTTCTCACATATGTTTGTTTTTGGTTAATGAATAACTTTAAAATTATTTGTTATAAAATGTACTATCTTTCGGTAAGTCAAATACCAAATATCTTTCAAATTTTTAGAATTCTTTAAATATTAAATTTTAAAATTCCATTTTATAAACTATACCAGCCATTTTAAAACCACTTTTCAGTCACAAAATCCTCTCATCAATTAAAAATGTATGCAAAACCTGATGAATTGGGAGGTGAGAATATGGAGGCTGCTCCCATCCCCCAAACTCCCAAAATCAAGTAATAACCTTAGGAAGCTGTCTGTCTATACAATATAGTTCTACCTTGATGCCTATACAACTAATATTCTTTATAAAATGGAAAACAAGCACATATCCAGAAGTATACCAGGTACAATTTCAAAAACCACAAGATTTTAAGATTAATAGATCACAGTGACCCTGGCGGGTAATCAAAGACCATCACTCTTTTGCATCTTTCCATCCATTTAAGTTTGGCCATTTCTAAACCCTTTATACTTTATACCTGTATACTCCACATCAAGACAATCATATGATTTCTACCTTGTCTCTTTCTCCTAGTGTCTTATTATTAAGACCACAAAACTGCCTTATTTGCACTTGAAAATCTGGAAACTGATTAAGCCACATGTGAAAAAGGGTATTCTAGTATGGGTGCACAGCCAGGCTACCAGCCCAAGTCCCTATCGCAGCCTCCTCTCGGATTTGCCTGTGGGCCCATTCCAAGCACAGCAACATGTGGGACGTGAGACAATCCCTGTGAGAAATGGCAGAGGTAGCAAAAGTTCACAGACCTAGAAGTCATCATTTTTCGGGGAAGGGAGGGCAGAATTAAATAGAAAAGTATCAATCAATGAAAAATATTCTGAATTTAACAAAAAAATACATGCATTTATTCATAAGATAAAAATCAAAGTTGCTGCATTTGTAATCTACGCCTCTGGTTTGGCTGTACGAAATGATGAACTTTTTGAAATCAACTAAATATGCAATAAAGTATAGCTTTTCCAAATAAATCTTATCTGATTTGTGGTCAAATCAAAATTCATTCATATATAAACTTTCACTGTGAAATGATAGCAATGATTTGAATTCACAAAATCTTATAAATTCAGTATAAATATGTGAGTAATCTCTCATAATGCTATGACTTCAAGGAACTTATAAAAAAAAATTTTTAATACTAAAGTGTTCCATATAGCAGGCCTCTCACTTTAACCTGGCTCAACAGCACTAATGCAAAGTATATTTAAAAAAAAGAAGGGGGTGGGCAGAGACTAACAAAAGGATGGTCCAAAGTAGTATGGTTCCTGGGTAATAATAACCTAGGCTCTGCAGTCTGAAGGACCAGTTCAAATCTCAGCTGTGCAAACAAAGATAAATGAACCAACCTCTTTGTACCTAAGAATCACCACGTAAAATAGAGATATTACCTACCTGAGGGGTGCTAAAAAAGGATCAAGAAAGAAAATGCATGTATAGAAAATGCTTAAAAATATACCTGGCATAGAAAAGTATTACAAGTAAGTTAATAACAAACTATATCCTGATATAACTCTATCAATACTGCTAATAAAGATTTTTTCCAAAATAAAGCCATTTTTCCATATGTAGCAAACATGTATGAGGCATACACTTTCACTAAGTACTTCCACTTTTCAAGAATAAGTCAAAGGAGAAAAATTATGTATGTATAAGGATGATCACTCTCTTCTCTCTACCCCAAAACAAAATGAAATAACTAAATATCCATCAAAAGAGGACTGATTAAGAAAATTATAACACATACAAATGGCATAATAATACTAAGTGACTATATATATAGTTTGGTGAACCAGATGTTCATCAAAGGGCAAACAATGATTACCTCCAGAGAATGAGTTTTGGGGCAACTTTAACTTTCTTTTTAAAACTTTTTTTTGTTTTATTTTTATAATGAACATGTATCATTTTAAAAACTGAAGAACTGCTCTTTTCCCCAAAAGGCCTATTTTTCCATTCATTAAATATTCATAGAGCACAAATAGTATATAAAATACTATGGTAAGAAATGCAGGAAATATAAAAACAAAGACAACAGAGACATTTTTTAACGCCTTTCAATTCAGAGGTAAAGAGACATATATACAAGTAATTTAAGGATTTAGACAATTTTTAAAAAGAACTGTAACAGAGATACAAATATGCAATGAAAGGAAGTGGAAGAAAAAATTAAGTAAGGATATGTGGAAAAAGGAAGGTGGAATCTAAAGATAGTTATTGTGACAACACAAGAAGATGGCAAGCATCAGAAAAGTTCAGAATGTGCAGGAAAGAGCAATTTGGTAAAGACAGGAGCCAGATCCCATTCTGCAGGGTGGAGTTTAGGCTTGAGAGAAAGCCAGCAACGTGTCAGGGACCTCACTGTACATGGCCTTACATGACAGGTTGAGCAATCAGGCATTCACCCACTTAATCATTTACTTATTCTTTTATCCACACATGCACAAATTCATTTATTCACCCATGTATTCATTTCTGAGGGGGGGGCATTAGAAAACAATCATTAGAAAAACAAGCATTAGAAAAACAATCCAAGAAGGCTGAACAAAGGTGTCTGAGATAAAATGGAAACTATTGTCATCATAAAAATTATATAAAATATTTACTCGCTAATAGGAGCCTCTACAATATTGTGACAGGACCTGTTCATAGACATTATTCCTCTAAAAATTACTATAATTATATATATACAATTAAAAAAACATAAAGGATAAATATTTTTTACCAAGTCTTTTTGTCCATTGATACTTGTACAACCATGAACCGGTAAATGTTAAGAATGCGTTTACACATATCTGTATGCTCATCCAGAAGGTTTTTAATTTCATTTGCAGGTTCAAGAAGAAATATGTTTGATGAGTTTATAATAAACACCTAAAACAAAAGACATCATTAGCTATTCATTATAAAATTAGAAACTTATTTAAAAAACAAATTCAGGGCACCTGGGTGGATCAGTGGGTTAAGCCTCTGCCTTCGGCTCAGGTCATGATCTCAGGATCCTGGGATCGAGTCCCGCATCGGGCTCTCTGCTCAGTGGAGAGCCTGCTTCACCCTCTCTCTCTGCCTTCCTCTCTGCCTACTTGTGGTTTCTCTGTGTCAAATAAATAAATAAAATCTTTAAAAATAATAATAACAAAAAATAATTTAAAAAAAACAGATTCAGGGGGCGCCTGGGTGGCTCAGTGGGTTAAAGCCTCTGCCTCCGCGGCTCAGATCATGATCCCAGAGTCCTGGGATCCAGCCCCGTATCCGGCTCTCTGCTCACTGGAGAGCATGTTTCCTCCTCTCTCTCTGCCTGCCTCTCCGCCTACTTGTGATATCTCTCTGTCAAATAAATAAATAAAATCTTAAAAAAAAAAAATTCAGATGCTTATCACTAGGTGATCTATAATGAACCAAAAAGTGTAAGGCTACATGTTAATTCTGACCCTATTTCTACCACTAGCTTGACATGTGAGATTTAAACCCATTAAACCATTTTGTTTTTATGTTTATCTAGACAAATATAAAATCACTACTAGGCACCCAAGTAAAAGAAACCAAGTAAAAAAACAGTGTTTTTTAAAACTGAGAGTTTTAAGATAACTCTACTGCTGTCATAAAATGAAACAAACAAAAAATAGTTTAGGATAGGGGCGCCTGGGTGGCTCAGTGGGTTAAAGCCTCTGCCTTCGGCTCAGGTCATGATAGCAGGATCCTGGGATAGAGTCCCACGGTGGGCTCTCTGCTCCGCAGGGAGCCTGCTTCCTCCTCTCTCTCTCTCTGCCTGCCTTTCTCCCTACTTGTGATTTCTCTCTTTCTGTCAAATAAATAAAATCTTTAAAAAAAAAATAGTTTAGGATAAAAGAAGATACTAAATTAAGATGAATTTTCAGAATGAAGTGTTCAATACCATCTACTACTCTTTTCACGTTTATAGACTATTTGTGTTTATGTGCTTTAGTAATAACAACCTGCATGAACAGATCACATATCATAGTACTACTGAGGTGCCATTAATATGCATCTTCTATTACAGAAAAATTAAAAAGAACTATGATAATCAAATCATTAATTATATTTTGTTATTGAAGACAAAGCAATTATAATGGTGACAGGTGTGTGCAAAGACTCTCGAGGATACTTTGGAGGTATGGAACATTTCATCTATTGTGAAGCTAGGACATTTACATCTTCTATACCCATAATCCTGATTTAAATCCCTCGATGAACTACATAATAAAACATATCTGTGAAATCATGAGAAAAAAGAATATTTTTTTTTTAAAGATTTTATTTATTTGACAGAGATCACAAGTAGGCAGAGAGGCAGGCAGAGAAAGATGGGGGGAGAAGCAGGCTCTCTGCTGAGAGAGAACAGAGAGCCCAAGGCAGGACTCCATCCCAGGACCCTGAGATCATGAGTTGAGCCGAAAGCAGAGGCTTAACCCACTGAGCCACCCAAGCACCCGAGAAAAAAGAATATTAAGCTAACTTGAGAATAGTGAAAGGAGAGAACTCTGTAAGTCTAGCAACACTGACCAAGAAAAGCAAGAGGCATAAATAAATAAATAAATTGTTAGGGGGAAAAAAAATAAGGATATAACTAAGAACAATTTGGGAGAAGCATTCTGACAAAAGAAAAAGTAAGTTTAAAGGACCTGAGGTGAAAACCTCCCTACAATGTTTAAGGAACAGTAAGGAGTAGAGAGTGAAGTGAAGAAGTAGGGAAGCAGTTGGGAAATGATGTTGAGAAACAGAACCAGAGCATGTGGTGCAGAGCTTTACACACTGTCAGTGGTAAAAGAACATGTTCCCCCAACCCCAAATTTCACAGATCAATCCTATTATAAAATACAATAAAAATTAGTAAGAAAAAGGAAATGAAAACAGACGTACAAAAATAGAAACACAAACCATCAAAATCAGAAATATTAGATTACTTAGTTTCTAAACTCTTACTCTCAATTTTGCAATTAATCTTGTGGGCTGGCACTAGTTCGTGGACCACACCTTGAGGAGCAATCATGTGAAGCATTGTAGACCATCAGAAAGACTTCTGCTTTCATGCTTAGTGATAATGCAAAGCCAATGGAAGGTTTTGAGCAGAAAAATATGATCCAACTTACACTCTGTAGACTCTCTCTGGCAACTATGTTGAGACTATGCCAGTGATGGGTGGGCAAGAGCAGAGGAAGTATACTAATTAGGAGTTTGGATTACTGCAATAATCCAGATGAAAGATCATGGGGGCCTGGACCCAAGAGGTAATGTAAATGTTGAATAGTTAGATTCGGCGTACATTCTGAAGATGGCCAGGATGTGTTATCAAATTAGATGTAGGATATAAAAGAAGGTGGGGTGCGTGTGTGTGTGTCACCTGGGTGGCACAGTCAGTTGAGCGTCTGACTCTTGGTTATGGCTCATGTCTGATTCAGGGTCTGATATTGAGCCCTGCATTGGGCTCTGCACTCAGCAAAGAGTTTACGTGGGTTTCTCTCTGCTTCTCTCTCTCTGCCCTTCCCTCCAGTTTGCTCACTCTCTAAAATAAGTCAACAGAT